>NW_017672152.1:152880-213941 GCF_001879085.1 Nicotiana attenuata | reverse complement strand
AAAGAGTCTCACTTGACTGCTGTCAAGAGGATATTGAGATATCTGAAGGGGACTACTGAATTGTGCCTATGGTACCCTAAAGGTAGTAATTTTGATCTAGTAGGTTATGCTGATGCTGACTATGCAGGTTTCCTAGTGGATAGAAAAAGCACTTCAGGTATGGCTCACTTTCTTGGTTCATGTCTTGTATCATGGGCCACCAAGAAACATAATTCAATGGCCCTATCTACTGCTGAAGCTGAGTATGTGGCTGCTGCTTCTTGTTGTGCTCAACTACTGTGGATCAAACAACAATTAGTAGACTTTGGTATAGAAGTGGGATGCATACCAATATTCTGTGATAACACTAGTGCTATAAGTATGACAAAGAACCCTGTTCATCATAAAAGGATCAAGCACATAGATGTTAGACACCACTTCTTAAGAGATAACTATGAGAAAGGGTTAATCTCCATAGAATTTTGTGCTACTGATAAACAAATAACTCATCTTCACTAAAGCACTGAGTAGAGAAAACTTTGAAAGGAACAGGTTGGAATTAGGGATGATTAAGATCACCTAAAAGGTCCAGTTCAGAATGCACAAATGAAAAAAAAACTGTAAATTTTTTTTTTGGTTAGGTAGTTCTTAATTCAATGTAAATCTCTAGACTAATTCTTACTCAGTCTCATACTTTGTATTAGTATACTCCTGTGACATGTGTTTANCTGAGAGACAGGAACATGAAGATGAAGCCATTGGACTGGTGAGACAATTGACTGAAGCCACAGCACAAGTCAAAGTGGCATCAAAGGAAGGAGTAGGTGATGGAACAGGTCCTCTCACCCAGGGCAACCTGACAGGGGGAACCAATCTGAAGGAACCTGTACCTGAACCTGTTCCTCTGCAGCATAACTGTGAAGGAGAAACTAGCAGGAACCAGATGGTGGGGAAAATATTACAAGTACCTGAGTTCTCACCCCATTGAGAACATCATCAATGATCCAACATCTGGGGTCAAGACAAGATCACAACTGAAGAACCTGTGTGCATTTGATGCTTTTCTGTCCCTCATTGAACCTAAAAATGTGAGTGAAGCTCTACAAGATGTAGATTGGGTCAATGCTATGCAAGATGAGCTCAATCAGTTTGAAAGAAGCCAAGTCTGGCACTTAGTTCCAAAACCAAAAGACAGGTCAGTCATTGGGACAAAATGGGTCTTCAGGAACAAACTAGATGAAGATGGAACAGTTACAAGAAATAAGGCAAGGTTGGTGGTTCAAGGCTATAGTCAAGAGGAAGGCATTGATTATGATGAGACTTTTGCTCCAGTGGCTAGACTTGAAGCAATTAGACTCCTCATAGCCTTTGCAGCACATATGGAATTCACTCTTCATCAAATGGATGTCAAAAGTGCCTTCCTAAATGGCTATCTCAAAGAAGAAGTGTTTGTGAGACAACCTCCAGGATTCGAAAGTAAAGAATGTCCTGATCATGTATACAAGCTAGATAAAGCTCTCTATGGTCTCAAGCAGGCCCCAAGAGCTTGGTATGAAAGATTGTCAAAATTCCTTCTGGAGCATGGGTACAAAAGAGGTAAAATTGACAGCACTTTGTTCCTAAGGGAAAAAGGTAAAGATCTTCTTGTTGTACAAATATATATTGATGATATAATATTTGGGGCCACTTACAGATAGGTTGAGCAAGGAATTTGCTAAATTAATGGGAAGTGAGTTTGAAATGAGTATGATGGGTGAACTAAATTTCTTCCTAGGCTTGCAGATCAAACAAAGTCCAAATGGAACCATGATTCATCAGCAGAAGTATACAAAAGAACTAATCAAGAAGTTTAAAATGGAAGACTCTAAAGAAATAGATACACCTATTGCAACTGCCACTAAATTAGATGCTGATGAACCTGGTTCATCAGTTGATCAAAAGTTGTATAGGGGTATGATTGGTTCACTCTTGTATCTTACTGCCAGCAGACCTGACATTGTTTTCAGTGTAGGACTTTGTGCTCGTTTTCAAGCTAATCCTAAAGAGTCTCACTTGACTGCTGTCAAGAGGATATTGAGATATCTGAAGGGGACTACTGAATTGTGCCTATGGTACCCTAAAGGTAGTAATTTTGATCTAGTAGGTTATGCTGATGCTGACTATGCAGGTTTCCTAGTGGATAGAAAAAGCACTTCAGGTATGGCTCACTTTCTTGGTTCATGTCTTGTATCATGGGCCACCAAGAAACAGAATTCAGTAGCCCTATCTACTGCTGAAGCTGAGTATGTGGCTGCTGCTTCTTGTTGTGCTCAACTACTGTGGATCAAACAACAATTAGTAGACTTTGGTATAGAAGTGGGATGCATACCAATATTCTGTGATAACACTAGTGCTATAAGTATGACAAAGAACCCTGTTCATCATAAAAGGACCAAGCACATAGATGTTAGACACCACTTCTTAAGAGATAACTATGAGAAAGGGTTAATCTCCATAGAATTTTGTGCTACTGATAAACAAATAGCTGACATCTTCACTAAAGCACTGAGTAGAGAAAACTTTGAAAGGAACAGGTTGGAATTAGGGATGATTAAGATCACCTAAAAGGTCCAGTTCAGAATGCACAATGAAAAAAAAATGAATTTTTTTTTGGTTAGGAGTTCTTAATTCAATGTAAATCTCTAGACTAATTCTTACTCAGTCTCATACTTTGATTAGTATACTCCTGTGACATGTGTTTATATGAATCCTTAATCTCTTACAAAGTTTTTCTATTCTGACATTTGAGGCATGATCAAGGGAAGTTTTACTTGAAGAACCTGGTTCATCAGTATATGCTCATAAGAAAGTTTAGGTATGTTTCTATACTTTGCACAATTACAAAGATAAGATTATCAACCATGAGCAGAAGTCCTAATTAAACCAAACTTTCATAAATTCTATCCGTTGAGCATTTGAACCAGTTTCATTATCCTAGGAGTCTAACTAAAACGGGATTTTTTCCTAAAAACTAGCGTCACTCATTTATCTCTAAAGAGACTGAAACTCTAATTTGATTAGACTTCTTATTAACCTCTGAAAAAGCTGCCGTTATAGGCTTAATCATGACCCCTCTTTAAATACACTCCAAACCCTCTCTCATCACTCATAACCGTCATTTCACTTCTCTAATCCTTCTGATAAACTCTTCTCTTCTCCAAAAATCCCTAAAATATTTCCAGCAAATTATCCGCCATGACTAATCCTCAAGACAATCCTGGAACTCCCCCACCTATTTCCTCTAATACCTCATCATCAACACCTCCAGTTGAAAGTCCAAAACCCAGATTTCGCAGGCAAAAGATGTTAGCCAGAAAAACTGTAGCATCCGGCCCTCTCAGAAAAGACTTGAATGAGAAATTAAAGGCTAGTCAAAGAAAAGAGGCTTCATCTGAAGAATCCCACTCAAGCTCTGAATCTGAAAAGTTCATCTCTGCTAGTGAAGGAGAAGAACCTGGGTCATCTGACAATGACAAGAGTCAAGAAAACTCAAGAGAGGTAAACACCTGTTATGTATTTTCTGATATAGCTGAGAAGGTAGATAATAGGTTTGTGCTTGTGGGTGCTGTGAAAAATGTTGAAGGGGCTGAGACTAGTAGGAGAAGAAAGAAAAAGAAAGGGGAGGTTCTTTCTATATGTGGTGGTGGAGAAGAAGGTGGCTTGAAGTCAGGGGGAAGCGGATCAGGAGAAGCTGCTGAGGGACTTGTTAAGATGAGTGAGCAACAAGAAGAACTTGGTTCTTCTGTGGAGGAGACTTTAGCAGATATTCTAAAGAAAGTAGGAGCCAGTTATGACCCAAAGAAGCGCAAGGCGTCTTCACAAAAGACCCCAGTTGCTGACAAACCATCAAAGAAAAACAAAGTAACATCTCCCAAGACTGCAGCTACTTCTGTACCTAGGGGAAGAACTACAAGGAGTAAAGTAAGGCAAAGTGAAGTAGAACTACAGGAAGCATTAGAGAAGAGTAAGAAAAAGAAGAAGGAAAAAGGAAAGGAAAAGGTAGTAGAAAGTTCTGAGGCTGCTGTAGAAGAGGAGGAGGAGATGGACCTGGTCCATCAAGAGAGAGGCACAATTGAAGAAGTGGTTCCCACTGTCAAACCAAAAAGAACCAAGACTCTTGCAAAGAAGTCTTCAAAGTCTGTGCCTGAAGCGTGATTTGTTCAAAAGAGTGAAATGAAGCCAGAGCATAAAATGCTCTTTGAGTTTGTGAACAAATGTCTGTTGCCTAGACAAGAGAGGAGGCACACTGCAAATTATATAGACCTGGTTCTCATGGAGTGTCTTGTGAGGGGTAAACAAATCAATTGGCCTGCCTTCATAGTCAAATTGCTGGACAGAGTCATAAATGGTTCAACGGCTCATGCTACTCCTTATGGATTCATTTGGACAACTGTACTGGACATGCTGAACGTCCCTTTGAGGAAGTGGGAAAATGCCTCCAGTAAGGAGCACTTTGGAATCAAGACTCTCCAGGCCTGTGATTATCTGCTAAGTGTTGCCCCTGTTGAACCTGGTTCATCCGTAAAAACTCCAGTGAATAGCAAAGTTAGAGCTTTGATGCAAGAATGTGGGACCAGAGATGCTAAGATTGCTAGGCTTCAGGATCGAGTAGCTGAATTGGAAGAAGAAAGGAATGGACTGAAGGCAGAACTTGCAAAAGAAACGGAAAAGAATGAAGGGATGCTACAAACAATGCTCAACCTACTCCAATCCAAACCCTCCAGTTCTTCTAAGCCTTAGCCATCTTTGTCCTAGTTCCGAACCATTTCAATTACCCCCAGTGACCCAGATTAGGGACTTTTCTTGTTTTTGCTCATGGTTGGTAGTTTTTGTTCTTTCTTTTTGTGGGCTGTACTGAAGAAGCAATGCCTTATCAATGACAATTTGCATTTCTCTTGTTTTGTGATGATTCTGCTCTTAATAGTTATTTTTGTCAAGTTGATTTTTGATTATCTAAAGCATGCTTTCACTTGCAGTTGCCCCACTGGCCATGAGTAATGATTAATATTCTGGGATTCACATAATTATGCAACTTTTCGATGATGCCAAAAGGGGAAAGATATTGTGCTTTAAAAGAAATTGTGTCTATTTTCTGAACAGTGATATTTATGACCTAATTAAATCTGTCCCTTAATGATAAGTAAGTGATGATATTTTAACTGAGTTCCACAGGTTCTATAATCAGTAAAAGCACAGAGTTTGTCATCATCAAAAAGGGGGAATTTGTTGGCCCAAGATCAATTGAAGTTTTGAAGAATGACAAACGAACCCAGTAAAGGACCAGGTTCATCTAAGGAGACACAGTTTGTTATGGCCCATACACATGAAGTGCACGTGAAGAAGATAAGTCCTTGAGGTCAAGCAGCAATATCTTGATGAATATCTTCTGAACTGATCGAAAAGATTGCATATAGGATAAGGAGTTGAAGTCTCCTTATGAAAAGAGAATTACATCCGGATCAAGAATATGGATTAGGAGTTAGAGTTGTTCTTGGACTCGAATTGTCAAAGGATCCACAATTCGAGTTCTTATCAAACTCTGATTACTAACTCTATAAATATAACAATTGTTCTCTTTTACAGGTGAATGCACATAAGTAGAAGTTAAGCATATTTGAGAGCAAAAAGATCAAGTCTGATTTGCAAGCAACATATGCGAGATACAAGTGTGCACGTTTCCTGAAGCTACATGAACTAAGATAGAAGAACCAGTTTCATCATTGTGTTTACTCTAAGTCTAGTTCAATTGTAGTAGGTTTTCATATTGTACCTTTTAGCTTTATCTAGAAGCAATTGTAATAGGTATATTGAGTATTCAAGTTAGAGTTAACTTGAAAGTGTCGCAACAGTTGAGGCTGTGTGCTACACTGGGATTAGAGTTAATCCTTAGGTTTACAAAGAGTTTTGTAAATGCAGTTTTTGGCTCAGTGATTTTAGTGGAGTTTGGGAAAATCCTACTGAGTAGTAGGTCGTGGTTTTTTCACCTTTTGAGCCAGGTGTTTTCCACGTAAAAATCTCTGTGCACTTTATTCTCAGTATTTATTATTCCACAAACTGCTGTAGTTAGAACACTTAGAAGAACCAGGTTCTTCTAACGCGAAAATTAGGTACCACATAAATCACCCCCCTCTTGTGTGGTATTGACGTTTAAAATATCATACTACCTATTCTTCATAGCGGTTAGCTGAGATTTATATCCGAGAGATTGTTTGCCTGCATGGTGTCCCAGTTTCCATCATTTCAGACACAGATACTCAGTTTACATTGCAGTTTTGGAGGGCCGTGCAACGAGAGTTGGGTACTCAGGTTGAGTTGAGCACAGCTTTTCACCCTCAGACGGATGGGCAGTCCGAGCGCACTATTCAGATATTGGAGGACATGTTACGTGCTTGTGTCATTGATTTTGGGGGTTCATG
Organism: Nicotiana attenuata; assembly: GCF_001879085.1. NCBI lineage: Eukaryota > Viridiplantae > Streptophyta > Magnoliopsida > Solanales > Solanaceae > Nicotiana > Nicotiana attenuata. Next base: position 207,507 of record NW_017672152.1, on the reverse strand, counting down.
GGGCCGGCTTCTGCCACTCGCGGAGTTTTCATATAACAACAGTTATCAGTCGAGTATTCAGATGGCTCCATACGAGTCTTTATATGGGAGACGGTGTAGATCTCTAGTAGGTTTGTTTGAGCCGAGCGAGGCTAGGCTTTTGGGTACAGACTTGGTACAGGATGCTTTGGACAAGGTGAAAGTGATCTAGGAGCGACTTCGTACAGCTCAGTCAAGACAAAAGAGTTATTCTGACAGAAAGATTCGAGATGTGTCTTATATGGTTGGGGAGAAGGTTCTGTTGAAGGTTTCACCCATGAAAGGTGTTATGAGATTTGGGAGGAAGGGCAAGTTGAGCCCTCGGTTCATTGGTCCTTATAAGGTGCTTCGAAGGATTGGGGAGGTGGCTTATGAGCTTGCTTTGCCACCAAGCTTGTTGGGTGTGTATCGCGCCCCCTTTTTCCTTGCGGAGTCCGGATTTTGACATCTTGGGACAACTCGTTTCCTTTTGGGAAGGGGTATGGAATTTTGAAGAGTCGCCACCTAACGGATTTAAGGTGCGTTAGGGCACCTAAAGCAAATAACTCGTAAACCGGTTTGCATTACTAGAGATTGGGTAAGGGCTCGAAATAACCTTGAGGGGAATGTCGCGCCCCCTTTTTCTCGCGAAATCAGGTTTATGACATTTGGGTATGGGACAACTCGTTCCTTTTGGGAACTGGGTTTTGCATTTGAAGAGTCGCCACCTAATGATTTGAGGTGCATTAGGACACCAATGGGGTTCAATTCTATGTTCCATTTGAATAACCAGAGATAGGGTAAGGGCTTGAAGTTATCCCAAGGGGAAGCTGTTAGGCACCCCTCAGGATCCACTAGTGTGGTTCCCGGCCAGACAGTTATTGTGAATTTAGCAAATAGACAAGTATGGGCTCAAATATTAGGGGATTTAAATTTAAACACATAAAAGAAAGAACAATTAAAAGAAGAGTTTTAAAAGGAGTTTGCAAATAAAGGAAAATGGGGGTCCTAGGTTTATATTTAATATGGATCACATCAATGCAATACCCGGTAATCACTCCTCAAAAGTGGGGTTACACGTGGCATTAGCGCACCGGTCATCATATCCATATCTACCCTTCCCACCCCGTTAAGGTATTAAAGCGCGGATTGGTCCCGATCACTATTGCATGCTATTACCCATCCTATACCTATCAGTCCCGGAGGCACTTAGGACTACTATTCCTAAAGGGAAGGGATATTAGGCTGATTGGTTTCAAAGGATAAAAATTTAAGGCGACATACAAAACACATACTGCATGTTGGGGAACCATATAAACATATAAAGGCTCATATACACCTCCTTGAACAAAAGTACATAACTAGCATGACTTGCACATACTTTTTAGGTCTGATTAAAAAATACTAAAGACGAGGGGAGCTTGATTATTGAAGCAGATTTGTTTATTTCATAACTCAGATAAGAAGTCCGAATCAGGCTTGCCTGCTGGTTGTAGCAATTAACAAAAGCGGATTCAATTTTACAGTTATTAGTCTAAGGCTTGCCTAAGTGTTTAGACGGGGTCCTATAGGCATGATATCTACTTAATTCAGAAGGTGGTGAAACCGTGATAACTCAAAGCGAATTGTTTGAAATCCTATAGGAATGCTTGCTAAACCTCGTTAAAATAAGGGAATTAGATTGTTGAAAAAAAAGGTTCAAAATGGACGAATTGCAGATGACAGTATCCAATATCGCTAATTTTTACTCCTATGAACATGATATCTAGGATTACTGATTTTAGACCCATATAGACATAATTGCTGATCTTAAACCTTTGTATACATAGTATCTAAATGAATAATGTCAAACCCTATAGGCATAATATCTAATGGAAACAGGCAGGTTCTTTACTTGGGAATTCCTACAAGCATGATTTCTATACTTTATACGGATTTTAACATGTTACTGGGTTATAACCAATTGCGCCCTAAAAATATGGTATCTAAACGGTGACAAACGTGTAGAATTTTAGATAATTCCTATAGGCAGGTTATCTAGATGTGAAGCTGAACAAGCAGGATTTAAAGTAAGTCCTATAGACATGGTTTCTAATGTGATGTGAATATGCAGAATTAAAAGCAGTCCTACAAGCATGTTTTCTAAATGCTAATTGAACATGTAGAAAAAGCAGCCCTATAGGCATGTTTTCTACCCCTGAGCACGCATAATTACCCAACCCTTTTTTTCACTAGCCAGCCCCAAATTTTCATTACAAATTATTACAAACTAGGAATACTGAATTACATCAGAAAAGTACAAAGAAAAGTTACAACCGGAGGAAGCCTGATACTTGACTTCCTCTCTGAGTTGTGGAATAAACCACCTCAAAATGCCATTGATCCAAAGCCTTTCTCAGACTTGAGCGTGTCAGAGTTACCTAAGGGTCTCAATAGGACCCCGGGTAGTGCTCACAGCCAAGTTACTTAAACAGAATAGAGATGAGTGCAGTGTGGAAATGCCAGCCCTCGTGTGTCCAAGTTCAGAAGGAGCTCATGGGTCCCAAGGCAAGGCTCACATGAGGGGGGCAGAGCCTAAGTCTAAGAAGAGAGTGAAAGTGCAGAAATAGAGTTTTAAGAGCTAAGGGAATAAAGGAGAGGGAAAAGGGTGATAGGAGACAGCCATTAACATTTTAGGGAGTCAATAACTTTGCACAAAGGGGGCAGGGGGTTGGGAATCCATTGCAAGGAGCCTATACACTTAAGCATGGGTTAACTTTGGGCATGCACAACAACAGGAAATGCTGACATGCCTGTAAATCAACCAGAACACACAACATATAAGAGAAACATAAAGGTTATGATCCTAGGAGGATCAAATTTGGGTCATGCACAGCAATTTCCAATGCTGTCATGCCCCAAACCAACCGCAAGTATTAGGCACATTGGGGTAGGGATTTAGGATTCACAGGTCCTAATATAAGAGAAACATGGAGGTTATGATCCTAGGAGGATCAAATTTGGGTCATGCACAGCAATTTCCAATGCTGTCATGCCCCAAACCAACCGCAAGTATTAGGCACATTGGGGTAGGGATTTAGGATTCACAGGTCCTAATACACTAATCCAGAACAGGAGAAGGAAAATTATAGTATGCTAAATAATGGTACCGGGTTAAATACAAAAAGTAGGCCGACAAGAATGCAAGAAACAGTAAATAAGCATGTTGTTATTGGTGCAGAAAAACTTAATTAGAACATACCAATAAGAAATGCAAATGCAGAAAAAGCAAGTTTCCCCACAGCCTAGCCTTGGCTTTCAGCCGGCTAGGTAAGGCAGCAATATAGTAGTAGTAGAGAAGAGAGAGAGGTTTAGTGTAGTGTGTGTTTAAACTCAAGTGTCTATGCCTTGTGTTCGTGTCTTTTTCTTTTTTTGAAAGAGAAGAAGTACAGGGTATTTATAGTTTTTGGAAACGAGTAAGAAAGAGGTAATAAGCTACAAACATGGCAACAATCATGATTCAGAATCAATTATACAAGTGATTCCCTTTAATTAAGGGATCACTTGCTTAACGGGCATTGGCAGGTTCGAAAATAAGGAAAGAATCAATTTATAAGTAGGCTGACAGTTGCCATAAAAGAAGTAGTAAATCATTAAGTAAGCAATCGAGTCTAGGTACAGAAATACACTAATTTTGGAAAGAATTCAGCAAGGCAAAACAGGAAAAGAAAATAAATTAACCTTAACAGGCGAGTGAAATCAGAATTTCACAAAGGAAAAGTTTGAAATCAGTCACAAGTTGAAGGTCGAACAAAGAAGGAAACTTAGCATATAAATATGGTGTATAAACACTGTACATGCGAATCTGGCAGAAGGAAATAGCATACAATAGTAGCACAAGATTCAGTAGATAGCAACATTCGAAACATGATTGTCCGGTAGGTTAAGTAGTGAAGAAAACATAGAATATCATGCGAAGATCTCCGGGTAGCAGGTGAGGAAAATCCCCCTTTGAAAATTAGGGTTTCGAGCATAGTCGAATTTTAGAGATGATAGAAATCCAGAGTCAGAAGAACCACACAAAGGAATAAGAGATTTTGAAATAAAGAACTTCAAATCGAGTCATGCACCTAAACGAACAGTCTCAGACCCAAAACCATAGGATTTCAACAATAAAAGAGTTTTAAAATAGGATAAACAAGTAAATCGGACAGAAACTCAGGCAAACAAACATTCGTCTAATAAACGATCATAGAAATTAGGGCTTTTAACATGCAAACTCGAGGAGGAGAACAATATGAGCAAACATAGCAAAACATGTCAAAAAATCAGAGAAATGATTGAAATAGCTTAACAAGAACCCTAATCGGAAAAGATAAGGGGTTTTGAAGGCAGAATTTTTAAAAGAAACTTCGAGAAAAACGCTTATAAGTTTAGAGCAAACATAGATCTGAAACATATCTAAAATAAATCGAAAGAACCTTAGAGGTTAGGGTTTCAGAAGAACCCCAAGAACAACGGGAAGGCCTTGAAAGCTATCAACCTAACCAAGAGAGTCAAAAATCTGACTCGAATAGTCATAGCTGGCCGGAGAAACGCCACGATGACTGGAGAACAACCATGAACTGAAATCGAACAGGGTCTGGACCAAGCTCTTTCAAGACCTAGCCTTGAGACCATAAGAATCGACCACATAAAAGCCATGGGGGGTTGATACAGGTCTTCGATGACCTTGGAAGCCATAGATTTGGGAGGTATTAGGGTTGTAGTTTGATGGCGGCGGCTAGGGTTTGTGAGGGATTGCAGAGAGGGTTGAGAGGGAAAGGGATTCAAGGGCGGCGTTTGGTGTGAAATGGGGTGGGGTAAGGGGTCGTTTGAGGTTAAAATGGAAAGGGCTGATATTGGCCGTTGATCTAAATGATCAACGGCCAGGATTGAAAGGGTTAGGTAGGGGATCCGGGTTGGGTTATTTAAATGGGTTGTGGGTCGGTTTGAATGGGAATTGGGTCATGGTAATTGGGCTTCAAACTGGGGGTTCAATTCAGGCCATAATTGAAATATAATTGGGCTAGATTTTAAATAGCCAATTTTCCCCTTTTTATTTTATAAAAAATAGTTAATTAATTCTTGGAAATAAAATAAAGGTACCAAAATAATTTGTAATACATAATTATCAATTTATAAAATACTGGAATTAATTTTCGTAGATATAAACGCAATTAAATCTAAAAAGAGGCTAATATTGTAATTATATACAATTTGACTTTAAAAATACTAAATAAATTTGTAAAAATATGCAAAAATTATCTTGACTATATTTTAGTATAAATACGAGAATACAATAAATGAATCACCAAGATTGATAACTTTGGGAATTATTATTGGGTTTTTTATGAGTAAAATAGGGGAATAAATTGGTTAAAAATCCTTTAAAAATTAAGAAAAAATAATAAAACATTGGGACATACTTATATATGCATATGCATGCTATTTTGAAAGTATTTTGCATATAAAAAATATACAGGGAAAAATTGGATATCAACAGGGAAGGTGTTAGGCACTCCTCGAGGTCCACAACTCCCGGCCAAACTCGAATTAGGTGAATTAGTCTTATAAACAAATAAAGCAATTTAGACAAATAGAGATTATTTCTAAAACAAGGAGTAAAAGGGGGTACTAGGTTATTTAGCCTATATGATCACTTCTATGCAATACTTGGTAATCGTCCCCAATTTGGGGTGCTACACATAGCATTAGCGCACAGGTCATCATTTCCTTTTACTACCCAATTATCCTTCCCCTTTTGTTTATTACCTAAGCATTCTAATAACATCCGATACGTGCCCTATGCATGCATTACCCATCCCTTGCCTGTGGCCCTGGAGGTGTTTAGGACCTCTATTCAAGGCGGTTCTAGACTCACCTATGGTGTTAAAAGGAGAAAAAACTAGGCGACAAACAAAACAAGTAAGTATGTCACATAAGGATGCAATTAAGGGTTCATATTTACCTCCACAAATAGACAAACAACTGCACGCCTCAAACAAACACTTTTAAAATGAGTTAAAGTCCTATAGCAGGATGTCCAGATGAGCCCAAAATATGCTGCAGTTTTACTAAGGCGAGGCATTAAATACCTAATCAGTTTGCCTACTGATCTTATTACTTACCGAGTCTGGGCAATATATGAGCAGCAGGAAAATAGAAATTTTAAACCCATTATCCAATTAACCTACACGATTGTCTAAGTGATAGTCGGACAGATTTTATAAACCGGGTATCTGAGATGTAAACAATTACAGGTTTTAGCAGGCTGATTTTTATCTTTTGGACCCTACAGGCTATATCTAAGTGTAAAAGAACTGATCTTAAGACCTTATAGGCATGGTATCTAAATGCAAAAATGATTATGAAGTTTCCTATTGACATGGTATCTAAATGCAAAATGATTCCGAAATTTCCTATGGACATGGTATCTAAATGCAAAAATGATCCTATAGACGTGGTATCTAAATGCAAAAATGATTCTAAAATTTCCTATAGACATGGTATCTTTTTTTTGAAGTTTCCTATAAACATGGTATCTAAACGCAGAAGTGACTTAAAACTTTACAGGCGTGATTTTAAAACTGCAGAACCGATTTTGAAACTTTGTGGGCATGATTTAAATGCAGAAATTAGTTTGACAGCCTTATAGGCATGGTATCTAAATGCAGTAGTGTGAATCTTGAAAGGATATTCAGAGTTATTTTGATCCTATAGGCATGTTATCTACGCACATAGTGACAGAATGTATTGAAACAAATACCTGTAGGCATGTTATCTACTGTGTGCAGTAACAGAATATAATTGAGCAAGTAAATAACCTATAGGCAGGATATCTAACATATAGTAGTGTAAAATATTTGAAAGAAACAGGCACCTAAAGCAGGTTTTCTACCCCATTCTCATGCAAACATCAAACTAGACCAGTTTTCCCCAATTCACTATTGACCCATCGTTATTACAAATAATTATTACAGACCATAAGTAAATGAATATATTATAAAGTATATAACTATAGGAGGCCTGCAGCTGGCCCAATGCATCCGGATAACCCAGGCCTTCAAACCATAACAGCTCCAAAGCTCAGAGATACACAGTAACCATTGGCAAAGCACCAAGAACCCAAATCTCTAGTGTGTAAGAGTTCCCAAGGGCTTCGAGAACCCAGCGGAGTGCTCACACTAGAGAACAAATGTCCAGAAGCAGTTCATAAAGGATCGGAAACCAACCCCAATGTGTCAGAGTTCAGAGGAGTCTCATGGACCCTAAGCAGTGCTCACATTGGGGGTGACAGGACCCTAGTTAACTAAGAGTAAGGGTTGAAAATAATGTATGAAAATAGGAGATAGTTTTGTTTTATAAAAAATAGTTTGGATTTCAGAAGTGCGTAGAAACAGATTACCAAATTACAAGAACCACAAGCAGCACACATTTAGCAAAATGAGTTTAGCAATGAACTCCAACAATCAAACAACAGACAAGACAGAGTATCAATTAATTTGAACAAGGTTTCATATGGCCTTAATCCATTATTTATTACTAGGAGAACATATGGACATATGTTAATCAAAGAACAGCATGTTGGGGTCAAATTACTGATCAGACAATCATACAGAAAGGCAGCACAAGTTGAGAGCATAGAAGTCGTGATTAACCAGGAGTTTATTAGGGGGTGAACACTTAAAACAGGACAACAATCATGCTCGTTGAGAGACAAATAGACAAAGGTTTAACAGACATGCTAAAAATAGGAAGCACCTAGGTCTAATTTCATAGAAATAGGCATGCTGGTTAAGGTTCATGAACAGGAAGTACATAGGCTTAATCACATAGAGGTGGACATGCTGATGAAGAATAATAAACATGAAGCACATAGGTTCAACTCAGATAGAAGCAGACATGCTGATTAAGAGTAATAAACATGAAGCACATACGTTCAATTCCATAGCATATTGAATGATAATAGGAATGGAGACATACCAGTAAAGGAATAGCAAACAGAAAGTTGAGAGTATGCATAATCCAATAGTCTAGCCTTGGCTTTCAGCCGGCTAGGCAATGCAGCAAACACAAATAATAGAAAAGCTTGAGAGCAAGAGTTTGTGTGTGTGTGTGTTTCTTTCTGAGTGTGTTCGTGTAAGTGTTTGAGTCCCCCTTGAAAATCAGAACAAGGAGGTTTTTATAGCATGCAATAGGGTAGGTCACATGAGGTAATGAATCATAGATTCGAGCCATAAACACGAAGATAATAGTACTCACAAACGGAGATGAACGTAGGTAGATTCATAAACGGTTTTGAACAAATTTGAGTTGGATCTCTTCGAGATTCTTTCATAAAACAACATAGTCGAACAACCAGAAGAGGCAAGAGACCGTCCCTAAAATCACAGAGGAACCCCATGGAACGGGTAGTTTTTCGGTGATCTCAGAGATCACGTGGAAAGGGATAACGATTAGAGGAGGTTCTGGGTCGGGTAGGGGTCATTTAATTTAGGCTGGGGCAGATTGGGCTAAGGTTTAATTAGAATTAGGCTGGGGGTCCGAATTTAAACATAATTAAGGGGCTATTTGTTAAATACACAATTTATTAATAAAATAATTTGTAAAAAATAGCTAATTAAATGATAAAAAAGATTTTTATGCATGAAGATGATTTAAAATAATTACTTAGAATTTTAAAAATTAAAAGGTTATTTTCTTGTGAGATAAGGTAATTATGCACACATGAGCTATTATTGCAAAGTTATTGCAATTATAACCTAACATGTACGTGAAATAATCAAAGCTCGGTATAAATATAAATGATAAAATTAAGCAAATAAAATTATTATAAAATTATTTGTGATGCAATTAGTAATTACTTATATAATAAAATGCTAGAAAAAATCCTTTTAAAAAATACAGAAAATTATGAAAAGTATTGGTTGATGCTCATGCACTATTTTGAAAGTATATATGCATTTTGAAGTATATGAGGGAAAAATTGGGTATCAACAGCTGCCCCTCTTTACCCGGGAAGGATGAAAGAGTTTTCGGGTAAAGAAATGATAACCGATTTTGACCGAATGGGATGTCTTGAAAAATAGAGGTCGAACCTTGGTCTCTGAGCTGCCTACATATCCCTGATTTTACAGGAATCAGGCCATGTGTAGTTCTGGACCCAACGGTGAATGAGGCCGATGAATTTGTTATAGGAATGGTGGCAAGTTTCAGAAAAGGTTCTTTAGTGAAGGGTAATATCGGATGGAGTTATGATTATGAATTTGAAGTATAACTGGTGTATCACAGGGTAGGTATCAGAATGGTCACAGAGTAAGGTGGGTAACTGATGGGAGCGATTACGTTTGAAATAATGATAAGGCACAAATGGAAACCAGAAGGGTATGAGTAGTAACCGGAGCGAAGGTTGCTCCTGTTTGAAGAACGGTTACCTCCTGAATTACCTGCAAAACTTAAAATACAATGCATGCAAGTATATAGATTACTGCGAGAATTTAAACATGATGCAAATACCCTTTGGACCATGAAAGGTTGTCTTTGGACAGTGAAGATGACGTCCTTAGACCATCACGTCCTGGGCCATGAACCATGAGATAAGGGATTCGCAGGCCATGAAATGATGTCCTCGGGTGATAAGAATGATGCCCTTTGAACCATGACGCCGCTGAATAATGATGTGCAATATGAGAGATCCTCAGGCCATGACATGGTGTCTTCAGGCTATGAGGATGATGCCTTCGGACTATGACGCCTTTGGACAAGTTGGCTATATATCAGCCCATGAAGTGCGGAGACATGATACCAAAGGTGATAAAAGGGCAATGCTTTGCCTCGTGCAGAGTTCGGGGCAGAGCTTAGTCCCGAGAGAAGAAGATAATGCGAAGTTTGGAATAGAGCAACACTTATGCAGAGAGAGACAATGCTTAGTCTCGTGAGAAGGAAGTGCTTAGCCTTATGCAAATACGGAGGCAGGGCTTAGCCTCATGCAAAGGAAGGCAATACTTAGCCTTATACAAATAGGGAGGCAGGGCATAGCCTCATGCAAATGTAGAGGTAGGGCTTAGCCTAATGCAAGAATCGAGACAGGGCTTAGTCTCATGCAAGGGAAGGTAGTGCTTAGCCTTATGCAAATGGGGAGGCAGGGCTTAGCCTCATGCAAAGATCGAGACAGGGCTTAGTCTCATGCAAGGGAAGGCAATGCTTAGCCTTATCCAAGGGTCAAGACAGGTCTTAGTCTCACGCAAGGGAAGACAACTTAGCCTTATGCAGATATGGAGGCATGGCTTAGCCTCATGCAAGATTCGAGACAGAGCTTAGTCTCATGCAAGGGAAGGCAGCCTTATGCAAATAGGGAGGCAAGGCTTAGCCTCATGCAAGGGAAGGCAATGCTTAGCCTTATGCAAATAAGGAGGCATGGCTTAGCCTCAAGCAGAGAGAATGCAATGCTTAGCCTTATGCAACTATAGAGGCAGGGTTTAGCCTCATGCAGATATGGAGGCAAGGCTTAGCCTCATGCAAGATTCGAGACAGAGCTTAGTCTCATGCAAAGAAAAGGCAATGCTTAGCCGTATGCAGATGTGGATGCAGGGCTTGGCCTCATGCGGAGAGAAGGCAATGCTTAGACTTATGCAAATATAGAGGCAGGGCTTAGCCTCATGCAAGGTTTGAGACGGAGCTTAGTCTCATCCAGCGAGAAGGCAATGATTAGCCTTATGCAATGAACAAGTAGCAAATAGGAGTAGAATATTTCTTAGCTGGAGAGACATTTGGGTCCGGTGGCCTGATTGGTAGTGATTTTGATGTGTGTACATTTGCGAATACTCCTATCATGTTCACTGTGCCTGCGTCCAAAGAAAAATTGTGAGTTTTTTATGGGGGAAGGTTGGTTCGTGCCTTCGTCTGCTGGCTTTGCTTTGCTCTATTCTGGAGGCCCTGTTCGAGTTACCCTGAGTAACACCTGGCGGCCATAGAAATAAAGTTTTCAAAAATATGCACTTATTGATGAAATAGAGTTATTTTTTAGAAAACATAGTGATATGTAATATCAAGTAAATTAGATGAACTAATGACTGTAACACTTTAAAGACATTGAGCTTCCTTGCGATAGAATTTTGAGGGTCCTCCTCAAAATTCTGCCCCAGTTACTTAACCGATTTTTGACTTTCTGGAATATGATGGCGTTGGCTGGACTTGATCCGGAATTTTGAGGGTCCTCCTCAAAATTCTGCCCCAGTTTCTGGTTCTGGGGGAAAATGAAGATTTTATTATGATATGACAGAACCCACAGGGCTGCCTACGTATCCCCTCTTAAACGGGAATCTGGTCAAGCATAGTTCAATAACATCAGATGAATGAATGTAAACAATCTTAAGCGTAGTATCGCTTGACTGCATCTGAGTTGATTGGTTTTGGCCAAACTTCTCCATCCATTTCTGCAAGTATGAGTGCTCCTCCTGTTAGCACCCGATGAACCATGTAAGGACCTTGCCAATTGGGAGAGAATTTCCCTTTGGCTTCATCTTGATGCGGGAAGATCTTCTTCAGCACCAACTGTCCCGGTGGGAATTATCTTGGTTTGACCCTTTTGTTGAAAGCTCTGGACATTCTTTTCTGATAAAGCTGACCGTGACATACTGCGTTCATTTTTTTTCCATCTATAAGGGCCAGTTGCTCATAATGGATCCTTATCTGTTCTGCATCACTGAGTTCGGCTTCTTACATGATCCTTAAAGAGCGAATTTCTACCTCGGCTGGAATGACAGCTTCGGTACCATAAACCAGTAAATAGGGGGTTGCCCCAGTTGACGTGCGAACCGTAGTGCGATATCCCAGTAGGGCAAAGGGTAACTTCTCGTGCCATTGTTTATGATTTTCTACCATCTTCCTTGGTATCTTCTTGATGTTTTATTTGGCAGCTTCCACAGCTCCATTCATTTGAGGCATATATGTTGTAGAGTTTTGTGCTTGATTTTGAAGGTTTCACACATGGCTTTCATCAGGTCACTGTTGAGATTGGTGGCATTATCGGTGATAATGGACTCGGGAACCTCGAATTGGCAAACAATACGATCCTTGACAAAATCTGCGATGACTTTCTTGGTTACAGCTTTGTAGGATGCAACCTACCCATTTTGTGAAGTAGTCAATAGCCACTAGAATTAACTGGTGCCCGTTAGAAGCGGTGGGATCGATTGGACCAATGACATCCATTACCCAAGCAGCAAAAGGCCAAGGTGAACTTGTTGCGTTGAGCTCATTTGGTGGTACCCTTATCATGTCTGCATGTACCTAGCATTGGTGGCATTTCTGTACGTACCGGATGCAATCCGTTTCCATGGTTATCCAAAAATATTCAGCTCTAAGTATCTTCTTGGCTAGAACAAAACCATTCATATACGGGCCGCGAGTTCCGGCATGTATCTCCTCAAGCAATCTGGAAGCCTCCTTTGCGTCAACACACCTTAATAACCCCAGGTCAGGAGTTCTTCTATACAGGGTTCCTCCGCTTTGGAAAAAGTGATTGGATAACCCCCGCAGTACGTTTCTGAGTATGGTTTGCCTGCTCTGGATATTCTCCATTCGCCAAATATTCTTTGATGTCGTGGAACCAAGGTTTTCAATCCGTTTCCTCTTCAACATGAGCACAGTAAGATGGTTGATTGTGGATCCTCACCTGGATTAGATCGATGAAATTCTTATCTGGATGTTGTATCATTGATGACAAAGTGGCCAGTGCGTGTGCGAACTCGTTCAGGACTCTCAAAACATGTTTGAATTCTATCTTTGTGAATCTCTTCATTAGTTCTTGCACATGATACAAGTATGGTAGTATCTTGGTGTTCTTCATAGCCCATTCTCCTTCAACCTGATGTGCCAGAAGATCCGAATCTCCAATTACCAATAACTCCTATATATTCATATCGATGGCCAGATTGAGCCCCATGATGCAAGCCACATATTCTGCCATATTGTTGGTGCACGGGAACCTAAGATTTGCGGATACCGAGTAATATTGGCCTGTTTCTGATACCAAAACTGCTCCAATGCCTACTCCTTTGAAGTTTGCATCCCCATCGAAGAACACTCTCCAACCGTCGTAGGCTTCAGCAATGTCCTCTCCTATGAATGATCTTTTTCATCGGGAAAATACATTTTTAATGGTTCTAATTCTCCTCTCATAGGATTTTCAGCAAGATGGTCTGCCAATGCTTGTCCTTTGACCGCCTTCTGAGTTACATAGACGATATCGAACTCACTTAACAATATCTGTCACTTGCTAACTTCCCTGTCGGCTTAGGCTTGTGAAAAATGTACTTCAGAGGGTCCATCCTACATATGAGGTACGTGGTATAGGCACAGAAGTAATGCCTCAATTTCTGAGTTGTCCAGGTCAAAGCACAACAAGTGCATTCCAGCAGAGAGTATCGTGCTTCATAAGGTGTGAACTTCTTACTTAAGTAGTATATGGCTTGCTCCTTTCTTCCTGTCTCGTCATGTTGTCCCAAAACACATCTCAAAGCTCCATCTAATACGGATAGATAGAGTAGCAAAGGTCTCCCAGGTTCTAGCGGGACTAGGACTGGCGGTGTAGACAGGTATTCCTTGATTTTGTCAAAAGCCTTCTGACAATCCTCAGTCCAACTGGTTTCAGCATCTTTCCTCAACATTTTGAAGATGGGTTCACATATTACCATGGACTGTGGTATGAAGCGACTGATGTAGTTGAGGCGTCCTAGGAAACTCATCACGTCCTTTTTGCTCTTTGGTGGTGGTAACTCTTGGATAGCCTTAACTTTGGACGGGTCCACCTCGATTCCTCATCGGCTGACAATGAATCCCAACAACTTTCCTGCAGGAACCCCGAATGCACATTTCGCGGGGTTTCAATTTTAGATTGTACCTCCTTAGCCTGTCAAAGAACTTTCTCAAATCTGCTATGTGATCTGCGGCCCTCTTGGATTTGATGATGACGTCGTCAACATACACTTCTATTTCCTTGTGTATCATATCATGGAAGATGGTTGTCATGGCTCTCATGTAAGTAGCCCCAGCATTCTTTAGGCCGAATGGCATCATTTTGTAGCAGTACATTCCCCACGGTATGATGAAGGCTGTTTTCTCTGCGTCTTCTCATCCATCCAGATATGGTGATAACCCGCGAAGCAATCTACAAAGAATTGGAGTTCATGCTTGGAGAAATTGTCGATCAGGATATGTATGTTTGGCAGTGGGAAATCGTCCTTGGGACTTGCTCTGTTTAAATCCCGATTGTCAACACACACCCTAACTTTCCCATCTTTCTTCGAAACTGGTACAATGTTGGCTAGCCAGGTTGGGTACTCGACTACCCTAAGGACTTTGGCTTTGATCTGTTTAGTGACTTCCTCCTTGATTTCAGGCTCACATCTGGCTTGAACTTTCTGAGTTTCTGCTTCATTGGAGGACACATTGGATTGGTAGGCAACTTGTGAGCCACTATGGATGTGCTCAGTCCGGTCATGTCATCATATGACCATGCAAAAATGTCCTCATACTCTTTCAGGAAACGAGTATATTCTTTCTTCTGTGACGGTGATAAGTGAATTCTTATGCGAGTTTCTTGACGGTTTCAGAATCTCCTAAATTGATTGCTTCGGTTTTGTCCAGGTTGGACTTAGGTTTGTTCTCAAAGTCCTCAACCTCTCTGACAACTTCCTCAGGTATTTCATCTTCTTCTTCCGAGTTACTATCCTTATATTGCGTTGTCTCATTATATGTCACAGTCATCGATTCATCAGGAAAAGTAATAATAACGCTATACAAGGAAAATGTGAAAGATAATAATGAATAATAAATAGCAATGCGTTGATTGAATTTTGAAATATTCAAAACAAGTACGGCTCGATGACTCGAGCAATTATTTCGAAAACAAAATGCGTCATTAAATCAGAGTTACTGAAAATATCTTAAATGCCTAGCATGGCTATAAAACAAATTAGGCTAATTGCCAAGCTACCCAGGAACTTGGTGGGCCCGGGATGGTATGGCAGTCCAATTCCTGAGAACAACTCCCTTCTCTATAGTCCGAATGGTGAGGCCTTCTTCCTCCTCCTCCTCAACTATCGCATTGCAATCTATATCCTTTTCTTCCAGGAACAGGTTTCTCAGTCCAGCCAAAGCTTCTTCCTCTGCAGATCCCCATATTGTATCGGCCTGATGAAAAGTCCGACTTAGGTGTGGTACCTGCTGCTCGAGAGGGTAATAAGGACCACGCCATAGTGGTGACCAGTCATTATATTCCTGCCAGGTGTATGGGTACCCCAGCCCGAAAGTTGGCCGTGACGTTTCAGCTGTATCGATTTAGTAATGCCCTGGAGTTCCTTCCCAAGTCCTTTGTCGGGTTCATATCCAGACCATGCCAGTATGCTTTCTATTTTGTTACTCCACCACTTGTCCTTCTCAATTGCGTTGACATGTTCAATGTGGTGATAAGTTTCTCCACCCAGCCTTCTTCTATTATCGACAACCGGTATAGTTTGACTGGTGTAAATTGGGTTACTTCCATCTCCGTGAATGATTACCTCCCGGTGGTTCCACTCGAATTTCACGGCCTGGTGCAGCGTGGAAGCCATAGCTCCAGCGGTATGTATCCAAGGGAGACCCAGTAGAAGATTATATGTAGCTGATATGTCTAGTACTTGGAACTCAACATCGAACCAAGTTGGCCCCATCTGCAGGCAAAGGTTAATCTCCCCAATCGTGGCCCTTTGCGACCCATCAAAGGCTTTCGCGTTCATACTTCCTGCCCGTATCTTATGGAAATTTTTGCCCAATCTTTTCAGAGTAATTAATGGACAAATGTTGAGGCTCGAGCCCCTATCTATTAGGACCCCGTCAATGAACTTCTCTTCAAACTGTACCGTGATATGCAGTGCCCTGTTGTGACTTAACCCTTCAGGCGGTAGTTCATCCTCGTAGAAGGTGATCTTATGACTCTCCAGCACTTGCCCTACCATGTTGGCCATTTCTCCACTAGTGATATTATTGGGCACATAAGCTTCATTTAGCACCTTCATCAGAGCACCCCTATGTGCTTCCGAATTTTGCAATAGCGACAGGATTGATATTTGGGCAGGAGTCTTGTCTAAATGATCGACGACTGAGTATTCCCTCGCCTGTACTTTCCTCCAGAGATCGTCTAGCCCAGTTTCAATAACATGTTGCTTAGTAGCAGTCTCCTTGCTTGATCCTCCCAAATGTTCGGGTGTATAGATCCTTCCAGTTCGGGTCATTCCCTGTGCGGCCCCAGATTCTTCCATCTTTGCTTTTCCCTTTCGCCTGGCTTCAGCAACGTAGTCCCAAGGTATGGTGTTGGACTTGAAACGAGGTGTGGCTGCTACTGTCACTGTGAAAGGTGTGACCACTTCTACCTCAAATGGAACAGGTGTGGCGGCAGCTGGTGCTACCTCTACCTCAAATGGAACCGATGTTGTTACCTCGACTTCGACTGATGGCTGTATCAGTACCATGATAGGAGTGAGTGTGACTGTAGGTTTAAACTCACCTCCTTCCCGAATAAGCACAATTGACCCCTTAGGATCGCATTCTTCATCCGTCTCTATCACATGTACCACGTCACCCCTATGATCTGGAAGAGGATTGTTGCGGACGTTGGGTGCAGCTTCCTTTGCCTGTATGACCTTGTGTCACACCTCCTTTTTTCTTACGCCCGCGTAAAGAGGGTATGATAAAGGGAGTTATTTCCAACTTGAAGTGACAATCGGAACGGGATTTATTATTAAGATTTCAGAGTCGCCACTTGGGAAATTAATGGTGTCCCAAGTCACCGATTAAGTCCCGATTCGAGGAAATTATGACTCTATTAGCAGTCCGCGAACCAGAAATCCGAGTAAGGAATTCTGTTAACCCGGGAGAAGGTGTTAGGCATTCCCGGGTTCCGTGGTTCTAGCACGGTCACTCAACTATTGTATTTGATTTTATCTGATTTCGAAACATGTTCTAGCTTATGTGCTTTTATTAATAAACTGCTTTCATTTTTATTTATTCGAATTTTAAACGAATTGCAACGTCGTGGAAATGCGCCTCAAACCACGTTGCACCAGTGCACCCGTGATTGTTGACACATTTCGACTTCGTTGAGATTTGGATTTGGGTCTATAAATGTGCACCCGTGTTTAGGAAGGTGATTTTATTTAAAATGCGCGCCTAAAGTAGCTACGCGTTTATTAACTGTGTGGGGAGCCATGAAATTCGCTAAATGGCACATCCCGAAGTCTAAATATTTTGATATAAGCAATTAATGAGGGCCCCGCAATTTGTGTGTTTTATTCGGCGAGGCTCATCTCGTCTATCATTTATTTAAAGGGAATCCTAAAGTAAACTATTATTCCTCGGCCCGGGCCCAGGCTCAGGACTCTTACAGCTATTGAAATTTCAGATATTTGTTCAGGCCCAAATTATGCAATTGTTCAGGCCCAGGCTATTGAAAGGACCAGGCCCAGGGTATAATACACGCAAGTCTCGGCTATGAAGCTGGGCAATAACTGCCTGGACCTTGCATTTGGGCCCAGAAACAAGCTTAAGTTGAAACAGGATTTGAAATTTAAGCCCAGCAGAGCATTGTGTTATAGCCATTTTCAATCATTTGGTTAACACCTATATTCTGCCCGTTGACGCTCAAAACCATCCAAAAGGATACGTACACAATTCGAATTTTTAAAAAGGCAAAATTGAAACGCTCAATGTCAAATTCAGAATCCCAGTTCACTGGACTATAATTTTCTCAGTTATGAATCAACATGCTAAAAAACTTGAATTTAAATTCAACATCTAAGCTAACAAATTTCTCTATGATTACAATTATGTATGCACGTATTACACCTGCTACCTAATTAAGCATGAAAACTGTAGCAATTGACATTTCATCCTGATGAAGTCCAAAACAGTCTAAACAATTCAATTAACAGTCTGCTATACGTTAAATAAAACAGTCCTAATTACACAGTCTTTGGTTCAATATAATTCAAACAAGTAAAAATAAATATTTCAGATATTCAAATGAACACAAGCTGGAACATCGTTCATTACACTCCAAATTGGTGCTACATCAGTGGGTCAGATCTGTGTACCTGGAATTTGCAAAGGAAAGCAGAAGGATAGAGTCAGCGGTAGTAACAACACTTCTCAGCAGCCGTTCAGGAATGATTGTAAACCAAGACACTTCACAAAACCCAGGAATACATCACAGCAACCAACACCTAATAAGTTGCCTCAACACTGACTTGATTGAACTCAAATCCTACTTGAACCAGGACTCTTCTGAATTTCAGCTACCAGAAATTGGGCTAAGAGATGCAAGTCAACCACTAAAACTTGAAATTAACCTAAGAAATTGAGCAAACAATATTTTTTTTTTTGGATTTTTCTGTAATTTCTGTTGTTTTTGGCTTTTGAATTTCGAAACTTCTGATTTTAGTTCTAAAAAACTGAAAGAATACTTTGGAGGAAACTTTTTAGGCTCCCAGAATTGGTAGAATGCCTTGTTTGGGGGGTTCTAGATGGCTGCCAAAAACTTCCTACTCAAGGCAAATGAATGCCTATTTATAGGTGAACTTAAGGTCCAATTTCAGATTTTTTCTTTACCCCTTAGTCCCTATTCTCATTTCAGTGCTTACCCCTTTATTTTCTGACTTGTTACACAAGTAACTAACTTAAGTTTATTAGAACCTACACTATAGTCCATCCTAGAAGGTTCTATGCCCATTACAATTCCTATTCTACCCTTGCTTTACTTCAACAATTACCAATCTTAATGAAACTACCCTTTTTCATGCCTATACTACCCCTTGAACCCTCTTGGAATTACTGAGCTAAACCAGACCATCCTAAACTAAAAACCTTACAATGCTAAATACTGACTTAAGGCATTACTAATGACAACTGATTAAACGGGATTAGCTGACCAGATTAACTCAAACAAGAACAAAATTACAACCAACAAATCCTAACAGAATTGATCAAGATGACTAATGAATCATAAACTAAAACAAGCACTTAGCAGGACAGACGAAAAGAAATTAAAACTAAAACCTAAGGTTTAACTGAACAAGATTAAATTGAGCCAACAAAATTAAGCTAAATCTAAACAAGAACAAGATGAAAATATACACATAGTCAAAGACAGAATCAAACTTACTGATCATTCGACTGACTATGGGACGAACTCCGACTGGCCATTTGTTGTTTGAATCCACCGAGATTCTTGACACGTAACATCCCCAATCGTGTGTTTTCCAAAAGAACACACATGATTAGGGAAATTACGGTCCAAAATCCCCAAGATTTTCTGAGTTAGGGTTCTGCCGGAATTTAGATTTAAAATCTGTAATGTTCCGGGAAAATTCGAAGGTTTCTAGGTATGGCTTAATGACGAGGGAGGGATGAGGGACATATGGTACGAATTTGGGCCAGTTTGGGTGAGTTAGGGTTTTCACCGGATTTGTGATCTGAAATTCGAGAGGCTGGGTTGGGATTTGGGAAGAGGAGGGGACGGGGATTCAATGGTGTAATTTTGGGTCCGTTTGGCATAACCGGCGACTTGGCCGGAAAATTTTGAACGGATATTCTACGAGATCGGCTATGATTCGAGGGGAACTGAAGGCATGGTTGGACAGGGGAGGGCGAGGGGAGTCAGTGGTGTATTTTTGGTGGTCATCGGAGCATCGCCGCCGGCGGCGACGATTTCCGGCCGGCGGCGGACGGCGGAGGAACGGTGGGGCTAGGGCGGAGGACGGCGGAGGAAGGCGGGGTTAAGGTTTGTACGAGGAGGATGGGAATTGTCGTGGATTTTTGTATAGAGGTTATTACAGTTTTATTAAAAATGGAAGATTGGATCTAGACCGTCAGATTTGGGAGTATGGACGGTTACGATTGATTTGCCAAACGACGTCGTTTTTGTTATGGGGGGGACTGGACCGGGTAGGGGCGTTTGGGCTAGGTTGGGGTGGGGTGTTTTTGTTTGGGCCTGGGCAACTTGGCCCAGTTCTTGCCAGTCATTTCCTCTTTTTTTTTGTTCTTTTGTTTGTTTTCTTGTATTTTAATCACTTTGCTTTTTTTTTGTTTGTATTTTATATATTTTTTTTGTATTTTGTATTTATTTTATGAAATGCTAAACAAAGCAAAAGACTTAATTGAGCTATTTAACTCCTAAAATTATTTATAGCTCTATTTAAAGACAAATGCAACAATTAGCGACGCAAAGAACTATTTTCTTGCAATTTTCTTTACATTTTATTCTAAAATTAATTAATACTAAAAATTGTGAAATTAAATCCCTAATTGCCCATGCATATTTTTGGTATTTTCATATGGATTAAAATGCACAAATAAAAATGCAACAATTACCAAAGGATGCCACAAAATTCACAAAAAATTATAAAATACTAGAAAAAATTATTTTGTTTGAAATTTGGGAATTACTGCTTAGGGCAAAAATCACGTGCTCATAATGCTGGCTTCTGTGATTTTCGCAAATGCGAAGATGGGACTCGCAATTGCGAGTTCGCAAATGCGAACACTGAATCGCAATTGCGAAGCTGGGGATTTTTGCATGGGATCGCAAATGCGATCCATTTGTTCGCAAATGCGAACCAGGGGATTTCCGGGCACTGTCGCAAATGCGATGGCTTGGCTCGCAAATGCGAGGGGTGGCCAATCGCAAATGCGATCATTTTCTCGCAAATGCGAAGACTGGCCATTTGGTAAAGTTTCGCAAATGCGATCCTCAGCTTCGCATTTCCCAAAGTAGCAGACCTGGGTTCGCAATTGCGAACCCTAGTTCGCAATTCCCACATCCGAGGCCCAGCAAATTTTATACTTAGTCGAATTTTCACCACTTTTCACCATTCTTTCAAAACCCAAACACCATAGGCGATTTTTCAAGAGCAAACTTCATCCCAAATCATTTGTAAGTTGATTTTTACTCAATTCTTTCAACTTTTAACATCATTAAACATGTTTTCCACTTGAAATCAAGGATTTTCATGGGTGAAATTGGGGTTTTTGGGTAGAACCTAGGTTTTCTATAAATCGGGAAGTTGGACCTCGAATTGAGGTCCGATTTCAAAACAAATTATATATTTAAACTCGTGGGGGAATGGTAACCAGATTTTGGTTCGAACCTCGAGTTTTGACCACGTGGGCCCGGGGGCGTTTTGGGAAATTTTGAGTAAAACTTTGGGAAAATCGTTTTTATGCATTCAAACTAATTCATATAGTGTTTGCTAAAGTAATTGAGCAATTTGTGATTAGATTCGAGCGAATTGGAGGTGGAACCGCGAGGTAAAGCAATAATTGAGGATTAAGCGGATTTCAAGGCTTTGAGGTAAGTGTTTGGTTTAACCCTAGCTTGAGGGAATAGGAGTTGAATCTTGTTGTTAATTGCTATGTGATCGAGTACGATGTATAGTCATGGTGACGAGTATCTATACATTGGTGTCTAACATGACCGTGAGTCCTTATAATGTGATTATCATGATTTGGTTGTGAACTCCGTGTTTATTGGAGGATTTCTAGTTGTTGTGAATAACATGTGAACGGTAATATGATCACTTGATTCCTGGGAGCATTGGCTCGAGTTGTGATACGAATATTGAAAGTATACAAAAAGACTTGATTCTTTGGAGCGTTGGCTCAAAATAGTAAAGTGAATTAAAAGATAAGGAAAGTAAGAAAGAGAAAGCGTTGTTGATTATTCCCTTGCCGGGATGTTTGGTTGCATTTGTTGAATTCTTTCCCTTGCCGGGATGTTTGTCAAATATTTGCTTATTTTTATGCCCCTTTATTGTGACTGTTGATTGGGGAATCGGGCTGTTAAATGATATTGAGGATCGGGTTGCGCGCCGCAACAATGATATTGAGGATCGGGTTGCACGCCGCAACAATAATATGTGAGGATCGGGTTGCGCGCCGCAACAATGATACATGATAAATGATATGGGTCGGGTTGCACGCCGCAACAATGGTATTGTGGAGCGGGTTGCGCGCCGCAACAATGATATTGTGGAGCGGGTTGCACGCCGCAACAGTTATTGAGGCTATGTGTTTGTATTTGAGTATTGATTCTTTATTCTTTGTGAACCTACGCTGTTTTTAGTTGTTACTCTGGATTATTGTTATTATTGTAACTCCCCATAGCATGTTTCCCCTCCCATGTTGGTAATTGCTTTGTATTCGATTTCCGCTGTATATCTATAACTGCACAGGTTTATGTGGTATCCGGTCTAGCCTCGTCACTACTTCGCCGGGGTTAGGCTAGACACTTACCAGCACATGGGGTCGGTTGTGCTGATGCTACACTTCTGTGCATTTTTGCACAGGTCCAGGTTTTGAGGAGCAGCAGCAGCAGTAGTTCGGAAGCAGGCGATTCATATTCACGAGACTGAGGTAGCCTTGCAGGCGTCCGCAGGCCCGGCGTCTCTTCTCATTGTTTTCTTTTAGACTGTTGCCTCCTTGTTTCGAGACAAACAGCTGTTATATTTCTTTCAGACCTTTGTATTTAGTTTATTCTTAGTGGTTCGTGAGTAATGTGACACCAAATCTTGGGTAGAGGTTGTTTTGACTATTCTGCGTTTTAAATTCACCATTTTTAAGACAGACTTCCGCTATTGTTCTTATCAGAATTATGTTCTATATTGTTGTTATAACCTATTAAAGATAATTGCTAGTGATGGAAAGGTGATTAAGTTGGCTTGCCTAGCTACCACGAGTAGGCGCCATCACGACTCTGATGGTGGGAAATCCGGGTCGTGACACTGAAGGCAGAGTAGAGTGCAGTATCAGTACAACCGACCCCATGTAGTGGTAAGTGCCGAGCCTGATGGTGGGAAATTCGGGTCGCTGTCATCTTGCCTCGTTGTTAAATAATAATATTTCATCCTTTACCCTATGTTTTGTATAATAATTTCACTTTGTGCCTTACTTTTTCTTTGTAATATTGCAAGTTTATTATTCATATTGTTGGTGCATGACACCGTGAAACAACAACAAATAATACAATCTATCCAAACATTGTATACATCAATACGATACAATACAATATAATACGATGCAATACTATACGATGTCACGACCCGGATTTCCCACCATCGGGATGCTGATGGCGCCTAACTCTTAAATGCTAGGCAAGCCAACAGATACAGTTCTAACACGTTAATCATTTACCAAAATAGTAATTAGGAATAATTTAAACTAAGCAAATATGAAGTGCGAAAAATTTAATAACAGTTTAAAACACTAATACGTAACTACCCAAAATATCTGGTGTCACAATCCACGAACTTCTAAGAATTTTCTACAAACACTAGTTTAAAAGAAATACATCTGCTCTCGAAATGAAAAGAGACAGGAAATCTAAGATAGAGGGAAGGGGACTCCAGGGTCTGCGAACGCCGGTAGATCTACCTTGGGTCTCCTGTGGACTGAAGGCAGCAACCCAAACTCTTATCAGCGCGGTCCAGTACCGGGATCTGCACAAAAAGTGTAGAGTGCAGTATCAGTACAACCGACCCCGTGTAGTGGTAAGTGCCGAGCCTAACCTCGGCAAAGTAGTAACGAGGCTAGGACACGACAAATAATATGAACCTGTGCAGTTAAATCGTATACGAAGAAATAATAATAACAGAAATTTAACAGATAATAACGGGAATAGGGAGCATGCTGAGGGGAATATCAAATTCTGAAAATAATACGGTACAGAAACTCAGTAAATGTCATACTTGAACCAACGGAGATATTAACATAACAAACATGTGCACGGCATCACCCTTCGTGCTTTCACTCTCGTCCTCACCATAAGAAACAACAAAAACGGCACGGCATCACCCTTCGTGCATTAACTCTCTCATAACATGGCACGGCATCACCCTTCGTGCATTACCAATATCAGAATATGGCACGACAGCACCCTTCGTGCATTAACACTCACTCACAAAACATTGCATGGCATCATCCTTCGTGCTTTACACGCTTCCTCACCCAAACAAAAGAAAGAATAACAACCCGGCAAGGGAATCATAAATAAACAATCTCGTTTCATCATTTAACTACACAATATAAATCTCAACTTGAGTCAATACTCAACCAATATCCAAAACAGGGAAAAACATAATAAGACTTATTTAACATAAAGATTTAACCAGTTAAAGCATGGATAGTACGTATAAAGAAATACAACAGTCACAAGTATAAGGTTCACTCACATGCTATGACCCGATACCAACGTATAGATGCTCGTCACCACACCTATACGTCGTACTCAACAACTAAACAAGTAGCAAATAAGGCAACAACACCTAATCCCTCAAGCTAAGGTTAGCCACAATACTTACTTCGATTCCACGACCAAGCTCAAGCCTCAAATACCGCTTTTCCTTTAGATTCCACCTCCAATACGATCGTATGTAATCATAATTAACTTAATAATATCAATTATCTCTAAATAAATCATTTCCAATGCATAATCACAAGTTTCCCAACAATTCCCCAAAAAGTCAAAAATCGACCCCGGGCCCGCTTGGTCAAAACTCGAAGTTCGGACCAAGACCCATTCACCCACGAGCCCAAATATATAATTATTTTCGGAATCCGACCCCAAACCGAGGTCTAAATTCCCAAATTTGCAAAATCCCCAATTTTTCCCAAAATCCATAATTCTACCATGAAAGAACAAGATTTAGGGCTAGAAATCTAATGGGTGTTGATGGAAATTGAAGGAAAAGATTTGAAGAACACAAACCTACGAATTGGTGTTGAAATCCCTCTTCAAAATCGCTCCTACGTCGAATTTTTATTAAAGAGTTATGAGTTTTTGAAAGAATCCTGATTGTGGTTCTGTATTTAAAACACTGGACAGGCCTTCTTCGCGTTCGCGAAGCATTGCGGCCAGAAGGGCTTTCGCGTTCGCGAAGAGTTGCTCGCGTTCGCGATGGTCTTTCCCCCCTGACCATCACGTTCGCGAGCCTTGGACCGCATTCGCGAAGAACAACTCAGAGATTCCCCAGCCCAGCTCATTTTTAGCCTACGCGTTCGCGATATGCCGGTCGCGTTCGCGAAGAGCAGCCCCTAGTGCTCCGCATTTGCGACCATGGCTTCGCGTTCGCGAAGAACAATTCCCTCCCCAACCCAGCTTGCACTTCGCGTTCGCGAGAGTTGCTTTGCGAACGTAAAGCACAAGGTACCATCATGCTAGAAGCAGCAACACAGCAGATTTTTCTAAGCCGAAAACATCCCGAAGCTTATCCGAAACTCACCAGAGCCCTCGGGGCTCCAAACCAAACATGCACACAAGTCTAAAAACATCATACGAACTTGCTCATGCGATCAAATCTCTAAAATAACACCTAAAACTACGGATTTAGCATCAAAATCAATGAAATTCTCAAGAACACTTAAAGTTTCTATTTTCTCAACCGAGGGTCCGAATCACGTCATATAAACGCTGTTCCTTACCAAATTTCACATACATGACTTAAATACCATATTAAACCTGTATCGGGTTCCAGAACCAAAATATGGGTCCGATACCAACAAGATCAAACATTATTCAATTTCTAAAAACCATTATATTTTCTGTTTAACAATTTTCTTCAAAAATTCATTTCTCAGGCTAGGGACCTCGAAATTCAACTCCGGGCATATGCCCATGTCCTGTATTTTACTACGGACCCTCCGGGACCGTCAAAACACGGGTCCGGGTATGTTTACTCAAATATTGACCGAAGTTAACTTAAATCAATTTTAAAGGAAAACTTAATATTTTCTCAAAATTTTCACATAAAGGCTTTCCGGAATCGCGCCTGGACTGCGTATGCAAATCGAGGAGAAAGAAAATGAGATTTTGAAGGCCTCGGAACTTCGAATTGGGTTCTAAAATACGAGATGACCTTTTGGGTCATCACATTCTCTACCTCTAAAACAACCGTTCGTCCTCGAACGGACATAGAAAAGTACTTAAGCTAGGGAAAAGATGGGGATATCTGCTTCGCATATCGAACTCGGTCTCCCAGGTAGCTGCCTCGACAGGCTAAGCTCTCCATTGCACACGAACCGAAGGATAACTCTTCGATCTCAATTGACAAACCTGCCTGTCTAAAATGGCTACTGGCTCCTCCTCGTAGGTCAAATACTTGTCCAGCTGGACAGTGCTGAAATCTAACACGTGGGATGGATCGCCGTGATACTTTCAAAGCATGGACACATAAAACACTGTATGTACCACTGATAAGCCTGGTGGCAACACAAGTCTGTAAGCTACCTCTCTCACTCGATCAAGGATCTCAAAAGGCCCGATGAACCTAGGGCTTAGCTTGCCCTTCTTCCCAAATCTCATCACGCCCTTCATGGGAGACATTCGAAGCAACACTCGCTTTCCGACCATGAATGCCACGTCACGAACCTTACGGTCGGCATAACTCTTTTGCCTGGACTGAGCTGTACGAAGTCTATCCTGAATGATCTTAACCTTATCCAGGGCATACTGTACTAAATCTGTACCCAATAACCGAGCCTCTCCCGGCTCAAACCATCCAACTAGCGATCGACACCATATACCATACAACGCCTCATAGGGAGCCATCTGGATGCTCGACTGATAACTGTTGTTGTAAGCAAACTCCGTTGAAGGCAAGAACTGATCCCAAGAACCTCCAAAGTCAATAACACATGCGTGGGGCATATCCTCCAAAATCTGAATAGTACGCTCGGACTGTCCGTCCATATGAGGATGAAATGTTGTGCTCAACTCAACACGCGTACCCAACTCACGCTGAACTGCCCTCCAAAAATGCAAGGTAAACTGCGTACTCGATCGGAAATGATAGACACGGGCATACCATAAAGACGAACGATCTCCGGATGTAGATCTCAACTAACCGCTCTGAAGAATAGGAAACTGCCACAGGAATGAAATGCGCTGACTTAGTCAGCCTATCAACAATAACCCATACTGCATCGAACTTCCTCTGAGTTCGTGGGAGTCCAACAACAAAATCCATAGTGATACGCTTCCACTTCCACTCGGGAATCTCAATCTTCTCAAGCAAACCACCAGGTCTCTGATGCTCGTACTTTACCTGCTGACAATTCAAAGATCGAGCTACATATGCAACAATATCCTTCTTCATCCTCCTCCACCAGTAATGTTGCCGCAAGTCCTAATACATCTTGGCGGCACCTGGATGAATAGAATACCGGGAACTATGGGCCTCCTCTAGAATCAACTTACAAATTTCATCCACATTAGGCACACAAACTCGACCCTGCATCCTCAACACTCCATCGTCTCCAACTGTAACCTGCTTGCCATCTCCGTACCGCACTGTGTCCCTAAGGACAAGCAAATGAGGATCATCATATTGTCGATCTCTGATACGCTCAAATAATGAAGACCGAGCGACTGTACAAGCTAGAACACGGATGGGCTCAGAAACAGCCAACCTCACGAACTGATTAGCCAAAGCCTAAACATCCAAAGCAAGCGGTATCTCACTGACTGGAATATATGCAAGGCTACCCATACTAGCCGACTTCCTACTCAAAGCATCGGCCACCACATTGGCCTTCCCGGGATGATACAAGATGGTGATATCACAGTCTTTAAATAGCTCCAACCACCTTCTCTGCCTCAAATTGAGCTCCTTCTTCTTGAACAAACACTGCAAACTCTTATGATCCGTGAACACCTCACACGACACGCCATATAAATAATGCCTCCAAATCTTCAGCGCGTCAACAATGGCTGCTAGCTCCAAATCATGAACCGGATAATTCTTCTCGTGAATCTTCAAATACCGCGAAGCATATGCAATAACCTTGCCATTCTGCATCAACACCGCACCAAGTCCAATACGAGATGCATCACAATATACTGTATAGGACCCTGAACCTGTGGGCAACACGAACACCGGCGCCGAAGTCAAAGGTGTCTTGAGCTTCTGAAAGCTCGCCTCACACTCGTCCGACCACCTGAACAGGGCATCCTTCTGGGTCAACCTGGTCATCGGGGCTGTTATGGATGAAAACTCCTCCACAAATCGACGGTAGTAACCCGCTAAACCCAAGAAACTCTGAATCTCTGTAGCTGATGTGGGTCTAGGCCAGTCCTTGGCGAACCTGCTCCAAAATCTGCACAGGAAGTGCAGAGTGCAGTATCAGTACAACCGACCCCATGTACTGGTAAGTGCCGAGCCTAACCTCGACGAATGAGTGACGAGGCTATGGTGGGGCAATCACAATATAACCTGCATACAGTGTATTATAAAAGCAAAAAGAAGACATGATAAAATAGACTAGTAACTTGCAAGAAATGAATACAGTTGTCGAAGCATATCATCTGTGTCAAGCTATTACCAATTGTGCAATTTAAGACTACCGTTCAGCTAACACAGTCAAAGAAAAGCATAAGCATAAAGGTTGTTGCGACGTGCAACCCGATCCCACCATATAATAATAATCACAATCACAGTTCACCCTTATTTCACCACAATCCACCCTTATTATACCAGTTGCAGCGTGCATTCCGATCCCACCATACATATCATTTCACCCTTATTCCTTCTCAATATATCACCCTTATTCCACCTGTTGCGGGCCGCAGCCCGATCCCGCCATATCAATATTAGTTACTCAGCAAGTACAAAAATTACACAACTCAAATCACATAACTCTTCACAAGGCTCAACTTCAAACCAAAACAATTAGGAAGCTTATGCACTACGAGACTTTACATAAGTAATACTACTCAGCGAGACCAATCCTGAATATGCCTTGAAAGCACCGATAAACAACTTAAGCAAATAATAGGAGGCAACAAAACTACAAAATAGCTAATACTTTCAGCAAAGAGAAACAATGTCTAACAAGTAGCAATTAAGTATGGAAATACAAGTAAAGCATGTAGCAATTATGACAGGAAATGACACTATATGAGAGGAACGAGAAAGAAACAGGAAAAATAGGTAAATTGGCGGCGCATAGGTACTCGTCACCTTACCTATACGCCGCTCACATGGATTTCACATAGCAAATAAGTCAAGGGTTCCTAATCCCTCGAGTCAAAGTTAGACACGATNCCGCCATCGTAAAATGCTCGAGGACCTTGTCGAAGTCCCCGTAAAATTTTTGGACTCAAAACCTAGTATCTTGTGGTGTCAATCCGAATATGTGTTAGGAATGCGTAGATAAGACTCGCCGCGGTTCGGACCTTGGTATTGATCTAAAGTTTGAAAAAAAATCAAAAGAATCAATTTCCAGAAAAATGCCATTATGCGGTCAAGAATGCGGTCGCAGATCTGGTATGCGGACCGCATTCCTACCGCATAGTGAAGCTATGGTTTGGTTAAACTTGAGATCAAGATGCGGTCCAAAATGCGATCGCATAATTGATATGCGGACCGCATTTCTATCGCAGAGTGGAACAGAAGAGTTGTCAAAATTAATGTTGAAAATGCGGTCTATTATGCGATCGCATAACCAATATGCGAACCGCATAATCGTCGCATAAGTTCCTCAAGGATTTGTGAAGGTCAGTTATGCGGTGCACAATGTGACCGCATAACAGGAATGCGGACCGCATTCCTGTCGCAGACCCAAACAGAATCATCAGAGTTTTGGGGGCAATTCTGCGGTCCAATCTGCGGACCGCATTTCAGTTCTGCGATCGCAGAATGCGACCGCAGATCTTGCTCGGGCTTCTATTTTCTAAATTTTATACCCGACCCCCTTTTTAATAAAACACCCTCAGCCCCTCATTTTTAACGATCTTCTGCACAAAATAAGAGAGAGGAAGAGAGGGTCTTGAGAGAGAAAGTCATCTTCTCCAAAATTTGATTCTTCAAAACCATCCGGGCCGGGAAATTTCAAGCTTATCTTCATCCCCCTTTTCTTGCAGGTAACATCCCTAACCCTTTTCACTGAATTTCTAGTTTAAACTGGGGGGGGGGGAGTCTCGTGCATTGGTTTTTGAAAATAGTGGTTGAACTCATACATGCATGTCATTCTATAACCTAAAACCTAGTGAGGGTAATTGGGTAGGAGTAAAAGATGGTACAAAGATGGGTTGCTAACCTAAATAAGTTGAGTAGAAATTGTGAACTTCTTTTCTAAGTCATACGCGTTAACTTGTGCACTAGATTGACGTTGCTAGACCATTTGGTGAATTGGAAATAGAAGTTAAAAGGGAATTCGGCTCCAGGTATGTATGGCTAACTTTGAACTTGTAAAATCGCCTTGTTGGGGTGTTTGAGTGCTTGGTATGTGATTTCTACGTGATTTGTTTGTGAAATTCCTGTGATTGGTATGGTTGAGTGATTGTGGTTGTGCCTTCGCTATATTGATGCAATTAATCAGAAATAAACCAAGTTTGCGATTGTGAATGTGCTATGTGGTAAGAACTGTGAAACAAGTAATGGAAGGAAATGGGAATTGATGTGATCGGAATGACCGTGGTAGTAACATATGTGGTTTGTCGTGGGAAATTATCGTTGTGACCAATTAATGCATATGAGTAGTGGAATACATGGAAATGGTATTGATGGCTATGGAACTTCATGTAAATTGTTGTTGTTGTTCCATGAGGGTCATTGTTGTTGTTTCTTGAGGATCGTTGTTGTTAATCTTTGTAAATTGTTGTTGTTGTTCCTTGAGGGTCATTGTTGTTGTTCTTGAGGATTGTTGTTGTTATTCTTTGTGAATTGTTGTTGTTGTTGTGTTGTTTGTGAATTGTGATCGTTCGGTGGGATCGGGTTGCGCGCCGCAACATGAAGAAATAAGGTGTGGGTTGTGGTGATAAGTGTGGCCGAGGTAATAAGGGTGGCCGAGGTAGTAAGGTTGGAAAGCGATCGAAATCGCTATTGAAATAAACTATGAACAAATTGTGAAATTATTGATGTGGAAATGTGGAAGGGGAAACAGGAGAGATTGTAAATTTGTTGAATTGCTCTTTCTTTGTGGATTTGATTGTTATTTCCATTAGAATTACATGCTTGTTTATGGAGGAGAGATTGTATACCTGTTGGCTTAATTGTTCCCTCCTTGTGGATTTGATTGTCACTTTTATTACTGCTACTTACTTGCTTATGGTTTGAATTTACTTGGAGCAAAGTTTGTTCATACATACCAGTACAATTCATATGTACTGACGTCCCTTTTGCCGGGGGCGCTACATTCGTGTTATAATTGTAGGTGGATCCGTAGCAGGTACTCCAGTCCACCGATCGTGGCTCCCCTTCGTCATCCATTAGCTTTTTGGTGAGCCCCTTTCCTCTCGGGGCCCTGCGTGGTTCAGGCCACATTGTTTCAGGAGTTTTAGTTGATTTTGTGTAAGGTATAGCCGGAGCCTTGTTACCGGCAAATACTGTATTATCCTGTTGTACTATTAGAGGCTCCGTAAACAGTCGATGTGGGTTAGAAACTTGTGTAGATCCGTGTTTTTATACGTTGGTAACGAGTTGGTGATTTCATTACTATTATGTAAGTACATATGTGTTTTGTAAATTAAAAAAAAAAAGTGTTCTTAATTAATTATTTGGCAAATCCTTAGAGTAATTGAGTAAGGAAAACGTGGGGTAACATGTGGGTTACGAAAGGCATCCAGGTTCGCTTGGCTGGGACTACCCGGTCGGGCGCCGGTCATGTCCCTCGAATTTGGGGCGTGGCAGATTTGTTTGTTTCTTATCTCTGAACGTGTTGATTTCAAAACCCTAGTCACTCTGGACCTATTTGAGTTCCTGAAGTTGCTTCCTCTACTGTTCGACTGAGTTTTGAGATCTTTGTGTCAACTTTGTTTCTTCATACGATTCTGACCTCTTTACTTGACCTTTCGCATGCTATCTAGTATTCCCTCTTCTCTGAGATGACTACCAGGTTCCTAAGGTCCTCTACTCACTGATTTTCTTTGATTGCATGACACTCTTCTTTGTCTTAAATCCAGCCTCGCATGCTTAATGTTTATGCACTTTTTATAGGTCAAATTTCCCTCTCAAAATAACCTTCATTGTGGACTGATTTCAAATCTCTTTGTGTAATTCTGATTGCACTCTTGAATTGATTCTTTCCTTTATTGTTTTGATTTCCTTTATTTCTTGGACTTGTTGAAATATTTTCCTTTTGACCCTGCCTTTCTACTTAAGTTGATTTGATCCCATTACCTTAATTACAGTAGTATGGGATTCTTAAAGACCTTTCCTTAATTAAGGTCTAATGAACTTAACCCCTAATACCTGTGGTATACTCGTACTGTGCTGAAAATATTTCCTTATTTGTCATGTCCAGCCCCGCGTGATTTCTTTCCTTATTTAACAATTGCATGCTACCTTTTGGTTTAATTGTTTATTAAAGTAAGTCTTTGATACTGATTTGATTTTAATAAGACACATATTCCTCCAATTATGTCTGAATTACAGTCCTTACCTTATTTCTGCATATTTCTCACACTATGAATACCTGCTCTTT
Source organism: Nicotiana attenuata (assembly GCF_001879085.1). Taxonomy (NCBI): domain Eukaryota; kingdom Viridiplantae; phylum Streptophyta; class Magnoliopsida; order Solanales; family Solanaceae; genus Nicotiana; species Nicotiana attenuata. The sequence continues at coordinate 174,981 of NW_017672152.1, read as the reverse complement.
TATTAACACCCAAAAAAAACAAGAAAAACACTGGAGTCTTTTCTGAACTCACACTCACAAACAAATTACTCTCTCTTGCTCTTTGTGCTGTGGCTTTTTGCAAGACTTCTGCTCTCTTTTGCTTGTCTCTTTCTGAAACTGGTATGCCTTTATTTAAACTTTTGACTCATCCCTATGTGTTTATTCTATAGTCTCATTCTTTTGTGTGGTTTGCTATTCATGCTTCGTAACTTATTCTAAGTATTTTTCCTTTCTTTGCTTCTGTTCTCATATGAATCCCTACCCCTAATCCCCTTTATGTGTTGAGTTGAAACCTTGGCCTGACAGTATCCCAATTACTGCCCAGGCCATGGTTTGACCTTCAATAGGTCCTGACTCTCGAATGTTTGGCTAGTGGGCTGGTCAGGGGTGTGCCAGCATTCTATGTTGCCGGGCATGACCACCAGCCTGCCTTGGCATCCCTTAATTCCCTCTATTGCAATTACACTTGTTCCTAGATTCTAAGTTCTGCCCCCCTCCAATGAGTCTTGCCTTGGGACCTTGAGTTCCCTCTGAACATGGACATTGGAGGGCTGGCCCTTCCACACTGCACTTTAATTCAGTTCTGTGATGACATCTGGGTGTACGCATTGCTTGGAGTTCTTGAAACTCCTTGGAAATTTGACACATTCTAGATAAGAGAAAGGCCTTGGAACTTGATCCCGACAGTTGGCTCATATCATGTTGTTAGTCCTTGGGTCTGAATTAGGCTCCTTGGATGCAGCTTAAAAGCTCTGATGTAATTTATTCTCTATTTGATTCATTTGGTCTGTAATAATTTTTGAAATAACTTATGGGGTTTTAGTAAAAAGGGGAGGGTTATCTGTGTATGCATAAGGGTAGATATCCTGCCTATAGGAGTTTTTCTTTGAATTTCTACACTTTCACATATAGAAATCATGCTTATTTCTGCACTTTTATATATAGAAATCATGCTCATAAGAACTCTGCATATCATATGGATATCCTGCTCATAAGAATTCCGCATGTAGGAACCATGTCTTTAAGATTCTGCATTTTTGCATATATCATTAGGCAAACAGTTATAGGTCAAAATAATAATCAATTGCATCCTAGATACCATGCTCATAGGATTTTCTGCACTCTTGCCACGCCTGTAAAAGTGTGTAAAATTAACAACGCTAGAAAGCTTGCCTATAGGAACTATCAACCCAATCTGAATCACTCGATTTAAGATTAGTCCGTCAGTAGTAACCAAATGCAGAACTCGTATCATTCTTTTAAAACTGGCAACTTTCAGTAATCAGTTCACTTCCTTAATCCTGAAACCCGTAGATGCTATCACCTAGGCAAACAAGTAAGTAGTTAATTAATTGCACCAGTCTTCGATAAGTTATAGCCAGGCGAGCCTAATGAGAACTGCTTGTTTAAAAATAGGTAATGAACCAGCCTGCCTAACGTTAAGCATAATTTGGACCTAATCAGTATATGTAAGACGTGCTAAACTACATGATTTCTGTGATTAAAGGAGGTTTGTCTGAGCCTTAATTGCTTTTTGTGCTCCCATAATTGTTTTATGTGTTTTGCTTGACGCCTTAGCATTTTAACCTTTTGAACCTCTGAAAAGCCAAGCTCCCTCCCTTTAGGATTAGTGGTCCTAAAGCCTCCAGGACTGATAGGTGGGACGGGTAATAGCACGCTGTAAGTAACGACACCATTTCGCGCTTAATACCTTATCGGGGTGGGAAGGGTAGACATGGAGATGATGATCACACGATAACACTACACGTACGATTGGTTACCGGTGTTGTGTGGATGATCCATGTGATTTATAAACCTAGGACCCCTTGCCCTATGTTTAATATCAATAAATTCTGTCTTTTCAATAACCCAAAACTCCCCTTTATTTTTTTTTTTACTGCATTATCCCTATTCCTTCTTTGTTTATAAATTCCAACATGCTTTTTAGCGACCCTTATGTGTAAATTTATTACCATACTTGTTTACATTAAAGTAACAACATAGCATGGCCGGGAACCACACTAGTGGATCTTGAGGGGTGCCTAACACCTTCCCCTCGAGATAATTTCTAGCCCTTACCCGAACTCTGGTTTTCCAATTCAAAATCTTTCTTAGTGTCCTAATGCACTCAATCATTAGGTGGTGACTCTTCAATTCCATAAACCCAATTCCCAAACGGGAATAAAGTTGTCTTCCCGAATGTCGTAAACCCGATTTCGCGAGAAAAAGGGGGCGTCGACAATAGGAACTTATCATCTTGGAGGAAATGGTTAAGTGGCTGGTAATTGATGACTAACCTGAGTTTTCCTCTTGTCTGCTCAGCTCTTTTGCTGACATAAAATGCTTTGCATGCCCATTGTGAATCTGATGGCTCTATTAGATCAAATTTCAAAAGTTCTTCGCATTATTTCTTTGCAAGCTGAAGATGATCTGGATTCATGCCTAAATGACTGGCTTTTGCTGGATTGATGTTTTCATTCTTCGTGAAAGGGAGCTTGATAAAAAACTCTTCGTTTATCCATAACGAGCTTTTCCATTTATTCATGAAATCCATGTGGAATTCAACACATGAATGTTCAATGAGATTTTGCTCAATCTCTTTGATTTGTTCGTCGTTTGTGATTTGGAATAGCCTTGGAATCTCAGAATAAGGTTTGAATTGCTTTTTAAAATCTATCCCGTTAGCTTTGATCTGGAGTTGATCTCTAATTTGTTTGTAAATGTCGAATCCAGCAATAAGATCTTTCCCTGGTACATCAGACCCTATCAGCTTGGTTTTGTACTTCAATCCTGGAAAGAACTCAATTGTGATCGGGTGCTTTGTGATGATTGTGGTAGTTATTATTCCATTTGATGTAGTGTTAAAATCCTTAATATGCGGCACACATTTATCTTCAGCTAGAACAGCAGGATTTATGAGTGAGGAAGTAGCTCCACTGTCGATGAAAGCAATAACTCGAGTTGGTTTATCCCATTTGGATGAATAGATATTGAGTTCTACTTGAGGAACGACTATGAGAGCATTGATCTCTTCTCAGGCTTCGATCACTGGTTCTGAAATTTGGTAGTGATCATTGCCTTGATCTTCATAGATATCAAGAGAGAATAAAGTTTCTTCAGTAGGTTCATCATCCACAGAGAATATAGATTCATGGTCCTGTTCTTTTCCGGGATGTATGCCAGTGTAATCTTCAATCTCTTCAAGGAGTTTGACAAATCTTCTTGATTGGGGACAGTTTTTAGCAAAATGTCCAATCTTGTGGCAAATAAAGCATATGTTTTTCTTGTGAAAATTTCCTGGCCTTCTACGTCTGAAATATTTTGTGCGTCTTTTGGACCTTGATTTTCCATCTGGAATTCTTGGCCATCTAAATCTCCTAAATCCTTTCTGTCGCCTAGATGTGTGGCAGGAACATCCTGCGCCGGTGATTAGATCGGATCTGCGACACGCTTTGTCAAGCGCTGGATTATGGTTGATAATTTGTTTTAGGGCTGAGTGCTTTGTACAAATGTCTTCCAATGCTACAAAAATAGCTTGCCTGACATAGCCGACTTGTGGGACTGTTATTGACTGAAACTTTTCTTCAATGATGGTCATGGTTCGGCTTAATGAGCCAATTGAAGGATCTTTATTTTCATATTTGGCTCAAGATTGTTTTTCTTGGGGATTTTTGGAGCATGGCTGATACCCTCTTTTTCAAAAGGTTGAAGTGGAGGAAAATAATGGCTGGAACTTGAAGGGCTCAACATGAATATTTGTGAGTGTGTGGACTTTTTATGTGAGAGATTTCATCCCATATATCTCTACATACATATCTCCACTCATGGAGATGCTCAAGAAAAGTGCTCCATCATGGGGAAAGAAGCAAGATGAAGTAGTCAGGGAAATAAAGGAGATTTCTAAAAATGTCAAATCCCTCTATATCCCTTCAGACGGTAAGAAGATACTGCAAATTGATGCTAGCAATGATGTTTACCTTGAAAATGGTAATAACAATTAGATTTAATTTTGTTGTTCTAAATATATGTGATCTATTTTTATGCTAGTTGTTTAGGCAATAAATGCTAAGTGAAGATTTAGAAAATAGAATAAGAGCTTGTAGATATCTTGATAATCACACCGAATAGTTGGAAATCCGGGCCTCGGGCCATCGAGTGCGGGGCCTCGGGCCAACGCATGCGAGGCCTCGAGGTTGGGTCGGATGCTCAGCTGTGGGCGATCGATGGAGAACTAACAGTTATGAGAGCTGTGACTACGGCTCTTTATGACCAATTATAAGCAATAAATGAAGAATAATTAATAGAACACAATGAATATAAGCAATAAATGTAAATAATGAAACCAAGAGAATGTATTCAAGCTACAGAGCAGAGAATGTTCTTGTATTGAATGTAGTGTGTTATATCTTGTGTATCAGATCCCCCTTTATATATGGAGGGAAATCCCAACATAGTACATCAGTAATTATTACAAAGAAATATAGCTAGCAAAGCTACTTACTAGTCTGGCACAGACTAGTGTTTCCCTTGCAGGTTTTGTCAGCTTTGATCATATGCCTTGGGAACGCTAGTGCGTCATAGCCATTGGTTTGCACTGCCTCGAGGTCGATTATTACAAACTCTCGAGGGCGAACTCCGAGCCTTCCGGGCGTGGTCTTTTTTTGATGTGCACTAGTGATCAAAAAATCGAGCCCTCTGATTTTTACCGTATACAGATAGTCCCCGCGTTTCTTAGAGTAAAATGAAGAGAAACGACCTTGAGGTCTTGCCTTTCCGGTTCTTCCATCGAAGCAAATAATTACTTCCCGACAAGTGACTGCTGCAACAAATAGGTCTTCAAAAGGTTGCGTCCATACAATCCCGGAGTCTTCGATTTAAATATATTGGTTGGCTGACCTTTAGTCTTTCTCTTGTGTTCTTTCCTGAAGTGCGATTTTTTGTTGCTTCTTTGTAACCCTCTGGCAAAAATGGTGAACATTTCCATCTCTATCCATTAGGAAGATGAGCCTTTTTCTTTCGCGCTCCCCTCAGAGGGTAAAGCAGTGGTGTCTCCTAGTGCCTGAGAATGCGTTCCGGAGGCCTTTGAGATGACCTCTGAATTTAAGGTCGAAAGATCTTCCTCGAAGCCGGGGCGATTCGAGCCCACATCTGGATATATCAGTTCAATAACGACCCTCGAAAGAGTGAAAATCGACTGTCGTTGGGGAGGTGCGGAATTAGTGGAGGTTCCTTCTCGGGGTGAGGATGTAACGACGTATAAGGCCGACTTCCTCAGTGTGTATACCTATCCATATACCCTTGGCCCGATGGTGCCATCTATGCATTTGATAGACCCCGTGATCCTCGAGTTATGCGAACGATATCAAGTGACACTCGGCCAATTTCATCCATCATTCTGGCATATTGTTTACATGACTAGGTATTATACGAATATGATGAAGGGGATGCCCTTCACCCTTGACCATTTGATCAAAATGTATAGTCCTCGACTTTTTTGTGGGGGCCTGATTAAGCTCCGCTGCCGGGCCTCGAGGGCCCTCTTTGCTTGTACTGACGAGGTTAGGAGCGAGGGGTGGATGAGCCGCTTCGTTCGAGTTAGGTCTTCGGATTTGATCCCCGCAGAGAGGATGCCGTTCCCCGAAAGATGAAACATGAAGCGTAAGTAGACATACTTATCTAACTGCTCGTTTCTTTTTTTTTCGGAAGCATTTCCTCATGAACTGACCTCCTCCGCTGATACAGCTGCTGCGGCGTACCCTAATGTGGTTAGGAATCTTTCAGGCTGGGTAGCTCAACTGGACTCGATTTGCCCGTATGCTAAGCGCGTGTGGCGTGATCTATCCAAGGCTCAGTGGGAAGCCAAGGATCACGGTGGGACTTTGTTTTCAACTATAGTTTCAGTTTTACCAAAGTTACTGCTAACTGCGTTCTCATTCTTCGTGCTTGTTTTTGTATTCGGGCAGGTCTGGGGGAGGTGTTCTTGATGAGAGAAACTCTGCCTGGTGAAGCGGATGCTCAAAACCCGATGAAAAGAGGAAGAAATGAGGGAGGTCGTCTACTTATCTTCCGAAATCCAAGAGAATCATAGAGGAAGTTCCTAAGGATGATCCACTAGCTTTAATTTCAGAAGCGTCGGGGAGCCCCCGATCTAGGGGCCAAAAGAAATACGATCCCTTAATAGCATCCGAAGGGGGAGAGGATCTGTTTCACATACTGTTGAGTTGGCGGCTTCCGAATAGCGGCTTGGTTCCGATGTCTCCCCGCCTCGAGCTCAAGAGGCCTACGAGGGTATATAGGGCGGTACTAGGCAGACAATTTGGGGGAGCCTAATCCTGAAGCTTGTCAGAAGCAAGGGGCGGCCCCTATTGATTCGGTCGAGGTCGTTGAAAGTGAGCGAGTCCCTNGCCATATAAATAATGCCTCCAAATCTTCAGCGCGTCAACAATGGCTGCTAGCTCCAAATCATGAACCGGATAATTCTTCTCGTGAATCTTCAAATACCGCGAAGCATATGCAATAACCTTGCCATTCTGCATCAACACCGCACCAAGTCCAATACGAGATGCATCACAATATACTGTATAGGACCCTGAACCTGTGGGCAACACGAACACCGGCGCCGAAGTCAAAGGTGTCTTGAGCTTCTGAAAGCTCGCCTCACACTCGTCCGACCACCTGAACAGGGCATCCTTCTGGGTCAACCTGGTCATCGGGGCTGTTATGGATGAAAACTCCTCCACAAATCGACGGTAGTAACCCGCTAAACCCAAGAAACTCTGAATCTCTGTAGCTGATGTGGGTCTAGGCCAGTCCTTGACCGCCTCAATCTTCTTAGGATCGATCCACTTGAATACCCTCTACTGATACAACATGACCCAAGAACGCTACTGAACTCAACCAAAACTCACATTTTGAAAACATAGCATATAACTGGCTGGCTGTCAGAGTCTAAAGAACAATCCAAAGATGCTGCTCGGACTCCTCTCGATTGCGGGAGTAGATCAAGATATCATCAATGAAAACAATCACAAAGGAATCCAGATAGGGATTGAACACTCAGTTCATCAAATCCATAATGTTGCTAGGGTATTTGTCAACCCGAATGACATCACTAGAAACTCATAGTGCTCGTACCGAGTCCGAAAAGCTATCTTAGGGACATCGGATGCCCTAATCCTCAACTGATGGTAGCCAGATCTCAAATCAATCTTTGAAAATACCTTGGCACCCTGAAGCTGATAAAAAAAATCATCAATCCTCGGCAATGGATACTTGTTCCTGATGGTGACTTTGTTTAACTGCCGATAATCCATACATATCCTCATCGATCTATCCTTCTTCTTAACAAACAACACTGGCGCACCACAAGGCGAGACACTGGCCTAATGAAGCCCTAATCAAGCAAATCTTGCAAGTGGTACTTCAATTCTTTCAACTCAAGCGGGGCCATACGGTATGGCGAAATAGAAATGGGCTGAGTGCCCGAAGCCAAATCAATGCAAAAGTCAATATCCTTGTCGGGTGGCATTCTCGGCAGGTCTACAGGAAATACCTCTGGAAACTCACGAACAACTGGTACAGAATCCATGGAGGGAACCTCCGCACTGGAATCATGAACATAAGCTAAATAAGCCAAACACCCCTTCTCGACCATACGCCGAGCCTTCATATACGAAATAACCCTACTAGTAGAATGACCAGCAGTCCCTCTCTACTCCAATCGAGGCAATCCAGGCAAGGCTAAGGTCACGGTCTTGGCGTGACAGTCCGATATGGCATGATAAGGTGACAGTCAATCCATCCAAAATGACATCAAAATCGACCGTATCAAGAAGTAGGAGATCTACACGGGTCTCAAGGCCCCCAATAATAACCACACACGAGCGATAGACACAATCTACAATAATAGAATCACCCATCGGTGTGGACACATATACAGGAGCACTCAAAGAATCACGAGGCATAACAAAATACATAGCAAAATAAGATGACACATAGGAGTATGTATGTGAGGCCCCGTAAAATTTTTGGCTCAAAACCTAGTATCTAGTGGTGCCAACTCCGAATATGTGTTAGGGATGCGTAGAATTCTTCGCGGTTCGGACCCTTGGTATTGATCTAAGTTTGAAAAAAAATCAAAAGAATCAATTTCCCAAAAAAATGCCATTATACGGTCAAGAATGCGGTCGCAGATCTGGTATGCGAACCGCATTCCTAACGCATAGTGAAGCTGTGGTTTGGCTAAACTTAAGGTCAAGATGCGGTCCAAAATGCGATCGCATAATTGATATGCGGACCGCATTTCTACCGCAGAGTGGAACAGAAGAGTTGTCAAAATTAATGTTGAAAATGTGGTCTATTATGCGATCGCATAACCAATATGTGGACCGCATAATCATCGCATAAGTTCCTCAAGGATTTGTGAAGGTCAGTTCTGCGGTGCACAATGTGACCGCATAACAGGAATGCGGACCGCATTCCTGTCGCAGACCCAAACAGAATCATCAGAGTTTTGGGGGCAATTCCGCGGTCCAATCTGCGGACCGCATTTCAGTTCTGCGATCGCAGAATGCGACCGCAGATCTTGCTCGGGCTTCTATTTTCTAAATTTTATACCCGACCCCCTTTTTAATAAAACACCCCCAGCCCCTCATTTTTAACGATCTTCTGCACAAAATAAGAGAGAGGAAGAGAGGGTCTTGAGAGAGAAAGTCATCTTCTCCAAAATTTGATTCTTCAAAACCATCCGGGCCGGGAAATTTCAAGCTTATCTTCATCCCCCTTTTCTTGCAGGTAACATCCCTAACCCTTTTCACTGAATTTCTGGTTTAAACTGAGGGGGGGAGTCTCATGCATTGGTTTTTGAAAATAGTGGTTGAACTCATACATACATGTCATTCTATAACCTAAGACCTACTGAGAGTAATTGGGTAGGAGTAAAAGATGGTACAAAGATGGGTTGGTAACCTAAATAAGTTTGAATAGAAATTGTGAACTTCTTTTCTAAGTCATACGCGTTAACTTGTGCACTAGATTGACGTTGCTAGACTGGTGAATTGGAAATAGAAGTTAAAAGGGAACTCGGCTCCAGGTATGTATGGCTAACTTTGAACTTGTAAAATCGCCTTGTTTGGGTGTTTGAGTGCTTGGTATGTGATTTCTACGTGATTTGTTTGTGTAATTCCTGTGATTGGTATGGTTGAGTGATTGTGGTTGTGCCTTCGCTATATTGATGCAATTAATCAGAAATAAACCAAGTTTGCGATTGTGAATGTGCTATGTGGTAAGAACTGTGAAACAAGTAATGGAAGGAAATGGGAATTGATGTGATCGGAATGACCATGGTAGTAACATATGTGGTTTGTCGTGGGAAATTATCGTTGTGACCAATTAATGCATATGAGTAGTGGAATACATGGAAATGGTATTGATGGCTGTGGAAGTTCATGTAAATTGTTGTTGTTGTTCCTTGAGGGTCATTTTTGTTGTTCTTGAGGATTGTTGTTGTTAATCTTTGTAAATTGTTGTTGTTGTTCCTTGAGGGTCATTGTTGTTGTTCTTGAGGATTGTTGTTGTTATTCTTTGTGAATTGTTGTTGTTGTTGTGTTGTTTATGAATTGTGATTGTTCGGTGGGATCGGGTTGCGCGCCGCAACACGAAGAAATAAGGTGTGGGTTGTGGTGATAAGGGTGGCCGAGGTAATAAGGTTGGAAAGCGATCAAAATCGCTATTGAAATAAACTATGAACAAATTGTGAAATTATTGATGTGGAAATGTGGAAGGGGAAACAGGAGAGATTGTAAACTTGTTGAATAGCTTTTTCTTTGTGGATTTGATTGTTATTTCCATTACAATTACATGCCTGTTTATGGAGGAGAGATTATATACCTGTTGGCTTAATTGTTCCCTCCTTGTGGATTTGATTGTCACTTTTATTACTGCTACTTACTTGCTTATGGTTCGAATTTACTTGGAGCAAAGTTTGTTCATACATACTAGTACAATTCAAATGTACTGACGTCCCTTTTGCCGGGGGCGCTACATTCGTGTTATGATTGTAGGTGGATCGGTAGCAGGTACTCCAGTCCACCGATAGTAGCTCCCCTTCGTCATCCATCAGCTTTTGGTGAGCCCCTTTCCTCTCGGGGCCCTACATGGTTCAGGCCACATTGTTTCCGGAGTTTTAGTTGATTTTGTGTAAGGTATAGCCGGAGCCTTGTTACCGGTAAATACTGTATTATCCTCTTGTACTATTAGAGGCTCCGTAGACAGTAGATGTGGGTTAGAAACTTGTGTAGATCCGTGTTTTCATACGTTGGTAACGAGTTGGTGATTTCATTACTATTATGTAAGTACGTATGTGTTTTGTAAATAAAAAAAAGTGTTCTTAATTAATTATTTGGCAAATCCTTGGAATAATTGAGTAAGGAAAACGTGGGGTAACATGTGGGTTAGGGAAGGCATCCAGGTTCGCTTGGCTGGGGCTACCCTGTCGGGCGCCGGTCATGTCCCTCGAATTTGGGGCGTGACAAACTTGGTATCATAGCCTAAGGTTTTAAGGAGTCCTAGGATGTCTCGGAGCCGTGTCTAGTAGAGCCCTACTTATCGGTGTGAAGTCGACCACATCTATAAGTGGGGGGCTGCATGGACATTTAGGAAATTTCCCACTTCCTTGTTATTCTGTATCGTGCGGTGAAGTGAAATGTGAAAGTATCTATATCTAACTCGTGCGTTGTTCCGAACTTTTTCAGTAATGGCACCTAAGAAGAGAGCTGGACTCGACCTTGGGGTCAATGCCACCCCGAGTGAGGCTATGAATCATGTACCTGATGCCGTGGGTGAGAGTGACTCCCCAGCCTTGAACCTACCTGGCCCGTCTGTCCCAGACCAACATGTTTCTGATCCTGCAGCGGCAGAGGGTGCCACCATCCCTCCCGCCGATATTCCTGAATCTGGAACCATTCCAGCTCCTGGTCCCGAGGTTTCTGATGTGGACCTTAGGGGAGCCATCCGCATGTCGACCCAGTTAGTAGCTGCTCAGGCCCAGAGATCTCAGGATGCCCCTACATCCTCTAGCGGACAAGGAGATTCTACCAGCTCCAGAGTTAACCAGTTTTTGCGTTTAGCCCCTCCAGAGTTCTCAGGCACAGACCCAGAGGCCGATCCGCAAGAATTTCTTGATGAAATGTATAAGACCCTCCGAGTGATGAAAGCTTCAGAGACAGAGGGAGTTGAATTGGCATCATACAAGTTGAGGGGAGCAGCGTATTCATGGTTCGAGATGTGGGAGGACTCCCGTGGGGAGGGAGGACCTCCGGCCAGATGGGATGAGTTTGTAGATGCGTTCATGGGCCAGTTCTTGCCTGCTGAGACAATAGCAGCCCGTGCCACGGAGTTTGAGACCCTCAAGCAGGGCAGTATGAGTGTTTGGGAGTACCACATGGAGTTCGTGAGATTGTCCAAGTATGCCCCACAGTTAGTGTCGACCATGGCAGCTAGAGTTCGGCGATTTGTTCAGGGCCTTAGTCCCTTGGTAGTAAATGAGGCTGCTACAGCGGCCTTACACTCGGATATGAACTATGGAAAGATAGTGGGATTCGCTCAGGCCACAGAGGCTAGGAAGTTGAAGATTCGGACGGAAAGGGAGAATAGCAACAGGGCCCGATCAGCAGGTCACTCAGGGAGATCAGCTCAGGGGAGAGGGTCGTCAGGGCCGTCTCAGTCATATGCTCAGTCCTCAACGAGCGCACCATCATCTCTGCACAGTTATCAGCAGAACAGCCGCATGAGACCAGGCTCAGTCAGTAGGAGACCCCATCAGTCTGGTCGTGCAGGAGGGAGACCACAGCAGCAGGGGAGGGCTCCATGACCCAAGTGTGGGAGATTTCATACAGAGACTTGCTACTTGGATATCCCGGTGTGTTTCAGATGCGGGGTGAGAGGTCATATTCAGCGAGACTGTCGTGCCCCCAGTCAGGGCATGGGTAGGGGATCTGCTCAGTCGTCCGGTTCTTCAGTCGCCACATCATCTGGGCGTCCTCCAGCCCCAGCAGGACGTGGTACAGTTAGGGGTGGAGCTCGTGGTAGAGGTGGACCCAGCCGGTTCTATGCTTTGAGTGGTCGTCAGAATGCAGAGGCTTCTCCAGATGTGATTACAGGTATCTTGTCTGTTCAGGCCATTGATTGTTATGCTCTTATTGATCCGGGGTCCTCTTTGTCTTATGTCACCCCATTCATTGCTTCAAGCTTTGGGATAGAACCCGAACAGCTTCATGAGCCGTTCTCTGTATCGACTCCGGTTGGTGATTCTATTACAGCCGCGCGGGTTTATAGGAATTGTGTTGTCACGGTATGTGGTCGCGTTACCACGGCCAATCTTATCGAGCTTGGAATGGTGGATTTTGATGTGATTATGGGGATGGACTGGCTTTATACGTGCTTTGCTAAACTTGACTGCCGAACGAGAGTCATGAGACTCGAGTTCCCTAATGAGCCGGTTATCGAGTGGAAAGGGAATGATGTGGTGCCGAAGGGTAGGTCTATTTCCTACCTTAAGGCTTCAAAGATGATTAAGAAGGGATGTATCTATCATTTGGTCCGGGTGGCGGACACCACTTCAGAAGCGTCTACCCCGAGTCCGTGCCAGTCGTGAATGAGTTTCTCGAAGTGTTTCCGGACGAGCTTCCAGGGATTCCGCCTGATAGGGAGATTGATTTCGGGATTGATATATTGCCAGATATGCAGGCAATATCTATTCCACTATACAGAATGGCTCCAGCGGAGTTGAGGGAGTTAAAGGAGCAGCTGAAGGATTTATTAGAAAAGGGGTTCATACGGCCGAGTGTGTAGCCGTGGGGTGCTCCGGTTCTCTTTGTCAGGAAGAAGGATGGGTCGCTCCGGATGTGTATTGATTATCAGCAGCTCAACAAAGTCACCATCAAGAATAAATATCCTCTGACTCGAATAGATGATTTGTTCGACCAATTGCAAGGTGCAAGGTTCTTCTCCAAAATTGATCTACGGTCCGGGTATCACCAATTGAAGATTAGGGAGCAGGATATTCCCAAGACCGCTTTCAGAACTCGCTATGGTCACTTTGAATTCTTGGTCATGTCTTTTGGGCTAACCAACGCCCCGGCAGCCTTTATGGATCTTATGAATCGTGTCTTCAAGCCATTTCTAGACTCCTTCGTGATTGTTTTTATTGACGACATCCTTGTTTATTCGCGGAGCCGGGAGGATCATGCCGGTCACCTCAGGGCAGTTCTGCAGACTCTTCATCAGCACCAGTTGTATGCTAAATTTTCAAAATGTGAGTTTTGGTTGGAGTCCGTTGCCTTTTTGGGTCATGTTGTTTCTAGTGAAGGGATTCAGGTAGACCCCCAGAAGATTGCAGCAGTAAAAGATTGGCCTAGACCCACGACCCCGACGGAGATTCGTAGCTTCTTGGGTTTAGCAGGGTATTATCGGAGGTTTGTGGAGGGATTCTCTGCCCTCGCCTCCCCATTGACTAAGTTGACGCAGAAAGCAGTTAAGTTCCAATGGTCCGACGCTTGTGAGAAAAGTTTTCAGGAACTGAAGTCAAGGTTGACCTCGGCACCAATATTGACCTTGCCGGAAGGCACGAAAGGATTTGTGGTTTATTGCGATGCCTCCAGGGTTGGTTTGGGGTGTGTGTTGATGCAACATGGGAAAGTTATAGCGTATGCTTCGAGGCAGCTCAAGAATCATGAGAAGAATTATCCGACACATGATTTGGAGCTTGCGGCAGTTGTGTTCGCTTTGAAAATATGGCGGCATTATCTTTATGGGGTCCATGTGGATGTGTTCTCAGACCAGAAGAGTCTCCAATATTTGTTCAAGCAGAAGGAATTGAATCTAAGGCAGCGACGGTGGTTAGAATTACTCAAGGATTATGATATGAAACATTTTTGTACCATCCAGGGAAGGCGAACGTGGTGGCCGACGCTCTCAGTCGGAAATCTATGGGTAGTTTGGCTCATTTGGGAGTGGATCAAAGGCCCTTGGCAAGGGAGGTTTATCAATTGGCCAGTCTAGGGGTTTGTATTTTGACATCAGACGAGGGGAATGTTATGGTACATAATGGAGCAGAATCGTCACTCGTAGCGGAAGTCAAGGAAAAGCAGTTTATCGATCCGGCATTGGCTCAAATGAAGGAAGCAGTTTTGAGTAACAAGACTTCGACATTTTTACTCGGCGACGAGGATGGTGTATTGCGGTGTCAAGGTAGGCTGTGTGTTCCGGATGTGGATAAGCTTCGGGAGAGGGTAATGGCGGAGGCTCATAATTCCAGGTATTCCGTGCATCCAGGTTCTACGAAAATGTATCATGACCTTAAGGAGATTTATTGGTGGAACTGTATGAAGAGGGGTGTGGCAGACTTTGTATCTACGTGTCTGAATTGTCAGCAAGTGAAGGCTGAGCATCAGCGGCCCGGTGGGCTAACTCAGCTTATGGAAATACCAATGTGGAAATGGGAGATGATCAACATGGATTTCGTGGTAGGATTATCTCGCACTCAGTGCAAGTTCGACTCGATTTGGGTAATAGTGGGTCGACTCACCAGATCAGCTCACTTCTTGCCAGTCAAGTCCACCGATACTGCAGAACAATACGCTAAGTTGTATATCAAGGAGATAGTAAGGCTTCATGGCACTCCGCTTTCTATTATCTCGGATCGAGGGGCCCAGTTCACAGCTAAATTTTGGAAGAATATTCAGCAAGGTTTGGGTACTCAGGTGAATCTCAGCACAGCTTTCCATCCACAGACTGATGGTCAAGCGGAGCGGACTATTCAGACGCTTGAAGATATGTTGCGGGCATGTGTCTTGGATTTCAAAGGTAATTGGGATGATCACTTGCCACTTATAGAATTTGCTTACAATAACAGCTTTCATGCTAGCATTCGAATGGCCCCATTTGAGGCATTGTACGGAAGGAGGTGCAGGTCTCCGATCGGATGGTTTGAAGTGGGTGAAGCAGAATTAATAGGACCGGATCTTGTGCACCAGGCTGTGGAGAAAGTTAAAGTCATTCGGGAAAGGATGAAAACTGCTCAGAGTCACAAGAAATCCTATGCGGACGTTCGTCGAAGAGAATTGGAATTTCAAGTTGATGATTGGGTGTTCTTGAGGGTATCTCCTATGAAGGGAGTCATGCGATTCGGGAAGAAAGGTAAGTTGAATCCTAGGTACATCGGGCATGTGGCCTATAGGTTGGAATTTCCTCCTGAGATGTCATTAGTGCACCCGGTGTTCCATGTATCTATGTTGAAGAAAGTAGTTGGAGATCCGTCCACTATCGTGCCAGTCGAGACTATCGAGGTTAATGAAGAGCTGTCATATGAAGAAGTTCCGGTTGCCATTCTTGATAGACAAGTCCGTAAGTTGAGAAATAAGGAAGTTGCCTCAGTTAAGGTGTTGTGGCGAAGTCAACAAGTTGAGGAAGCTACATGGGAAGCGGAGAAGGAAATGAAAGAGAAATATCCCCATCTGTTTGATCAAGTCTAGAAGAAATTATGTGACCTTTCTATTTCTAAAACAACTACCATTGTGTCCAAGTTGATTCCTTCCTAAATGCTAGTGAAGTCCCTCTAGTTGTGCAAGACCTATAGGTGTAGGGATTGTTTCAAGTCATGTGAACATTTCTTTGGTAAATGAAAGCCTTATAAAGACTCTTGTGTTAAGTAATCAAGTAATGGTTGTATAAGTTGGTAATGAATTACTTGTATGCTTGTAATGTGTTGAAATGGTTAAATTATGTGAAACTCATTGAAATAACTGATTCATAAGCGAAACATATCAAGTGATCAAATGTCTGCAATTGTTAAGGTAGGAAATTATATGACAGTTGTAGGAATGGTTGTAATTCTGTTATGGTGTTTGGAATTTGTGTTTCGGGGGCCCTCTGTCAAGTGTTCTTAATTAATTAATTAATTATTTGGCAAATCCTTGGAATAATTGAGTAAGGAAAACGTGGGGTAACATGTGGGTTAGGGAAGGCATCCAGGTTCGCTTGGCTGGGGCTACCCCGGTCGGGCGCCGGTCATGTCCCTCGAATTTGGGGCGTGACAATGTAGACCCCGGATCAAATAAAATTGAAGCATCTCTACTGCAAACTGAAACTGTATATGTGATAACGACATCAGATGCCTTAGTCTCAGGCCTGGCTGGAAAAGCATGACATCAAGGCTGGGCCCCACCACTCTAAACTACATCCCTGAGACGGCCTCCTGCTGGCTGGCCTCCACCCCTAGCGGCCTAACCTCCGCCTCTAATACCTCGACCTCCACCTCTAGCTGCCTGACCCCTACCTCTAGCTGGCTGGGCGGGCGGTGGAATACCTGGTGCCGAAACCATGGCACGAGAACCCTGATGCTGAGAACTGCTCGATGCTCGAGGGCAAAATCTAGCAATATGCCTCGGATCGCCACAAGTATAACAAGACCTCGACTGTTGATACTGCTGACCCTGAAACTGACCCTGACGGCTGAGTAACCACCCTGAAAACTCTGGAGCGGAGGTGCACTGATAGGAGCTGGTGATGCACTGTAAGGTAGCTGATCAGAATACTGCATATGAGGGCCACGTCCACCTGGAGCACCGTGAGAAGCCTGAAGTGCTGAATGAAACGACCTGGGAGGATGGCCTCTACCAAAAGAATCCCTGCCTCCAGACGAGGCACCAGTAAACCTATCAGAATGACGAGGCCTCTTGTCAGACCCCTGACCAATCCCCTTAGCTAAAACCATCTCAACTCGCTTGGCCACATTGGCTGCATCCTGAAAAGAAATTTCGCTCCCTATCTCCTTAGCCATCTGCAATCTAATAGGTTGAGCGAGTTCCTCAATAAACCTCCTCACCCTCTCTCTTTCTCGGTTGGGATTATAAGAAGAACATGACGAGCCAAATCAACAAACCTAGTCTCGTACTGAGTGACAGTCATAGAATCCTGCTGAAGATGCTTGAACCGCCTGCGGTAGTCCTCTCTCTGAGTAACAGGAAGGAACTTCTTGAGAAACAGCTGAGAGAACTGGTCCCAAGTCAAGGCAGGCGACCCAGCTGGTCTACTCAACACAAAATCATTCCACCATCTCTTGGCGGACCCTATCATCTGGAATACAGCAAAGTCGACCCCATTGGTCTCTACTATCCCATGTTTCGCAGCACCTCATGGCAGCGGTCAGGATAATCCTGGGGATCCTCAGAAGCTGCCCCACTGTAATGAACCGGGAAAAGCTTGGTGAACTTATCTAACCTCAACAAAGCCTCAGAAGACATAGATGATCCACCAGCGGCTTGAGCCGCAACAACTGGCTGAGCTACTCCCACTGGCTGAGCTGCTGGAGTCTGGAACTGAGGAGCCATCTGCTCCGGAGTGTGGGTAGCGGGAGTCTGAGCTCCTCCCCCAGCCTGAGAGACGGTTGGTGCTACAGGGAATGTGCCAGTCTGAGCTACGCTCTCCATAAGGCCCACTAGGCGGACCAAAGCATCCTGAAGTACCGGGGTAGCGATGAACCCCTCTGGAACCTGAGCTGGCCCTACTGGAACGGTCGGGGCCAGAACCTCATCATCAAACTCCACCTGAGGATCCGCTGCTGGTCCTGCTGCTCAAGCTCTAGGCTGAGCCCTGCCCCTGCCTCGGCCTCTAGCACGGCCTCGTCTTCTTCCCCTCGTATGAGCTGCCACTTGGGGCTCGGGCTACTGATCGGCTGATGAAGCGGTACGTGTTCTCGCCATCTGCGAAAGAACAGAGTAGAAGTTCAATTAGCATTGAGAAATCGAATCGCACGACAGAGAAGAACAGAAGTGAAGTTATTTCTAAACTCTATAGCCTCTGGGGGATAAGCACCGACGTCTCCGTACCGATCCCTCAGACTCTACCAAGCTTGTCCGTGAATTGTGAGACCTAGGCAACCTAGTGCTCTGATACCAACTTATCACGACCTGGATTTCCCACCGTCGGGATCTTGATGTCGCCTAACTCTTAAATGTTAGGCAAGCCAACAGATACAGTCCTAACACGTTAATCATTAACCAAAACAGTAATTAGCAATAATTTAAACTAAGCAAATATGAAGTACGGAAATTTTATAACAATTTAAACACTAATACTTAACTACCCAAAAGATCTGGTGTCATAATTCACGAACTTCTAAGAATTTTCTACAAACACTGGTTTAAAAGAAATACATTTGTTCTCGAAATGAAAAGAGATAGGAAATCTAAGATAGAGGGAAGGGGACTCCAGGGTCTGCGAAAGGGAAGGGGACTCCAGGGTCTGCGAACGCCGGCAGATCTACCTTAGGTCTCCTGTGGACTGAAGGCAGCAACCCAAACTCTGATCAGTGCGGTCCAGTACTGGGATCTGCACAGAACGTGCAGAGTGCAGTATCAGTACAACCGACCCCATGTACTGGTAAGTGCCGAGCCTAACCTCGGCAAAGTAGTGACGAGGCAAGGACACGAAAAATAATATGAACCTGTGCAGTTAAATCGTATACGAAGAAATAATAATAACGGAAATTTAACAAATAATAACGAGAAGGGGGAGCATGCTGAGGGGAATATCAAATTCTGAAAATAATACGGTACAGAAACTTAGTAAATGTCATACTTGAACCAACGGAAATATTAACATAACAAACATGTGCACGGCATCACCCTTCGTGCTTTTACTCTCGTCCTCACCATAAGAAACAACAGAAACGGCACGACATCACCCTTCGTGCATTAACTCTCTCATAACATGGCACGACATCACCCTTCGTGCATTATCAATATCAGAATACGGCACAACATCACCCTTCGTGCATTAACACTCACTCGCAAAATATTGCACGGCATCACCCTTCGTGTTTTACACTCTTCCTCACCTAAACAACAGAAACAATAACAACTCGGCAAGGGAATCATAAATAAATAATCTCGTTTCATCATTTAACTTCACAATATAAATCTCAACTTGAGTTAATACTCAACCAATATCCAAAACAAGGAAAAACATAATAAGACTTATTTAACATGAAGATTTAACCAAGTTAAAGCATGGATAGTACGTATAAAGGTTTACAACAGTCACAAGTATAAGGTTCACTTGCATTCTATGACCCGAAACCAACGTATAGATGCTCGTCACCTCACCTATACTTCGTAATCAACAACTAAACAAGTAGCAAATAAGGCAACAACACCTAATCCCTCAAGCTAAGGTTAGCCACAACACTTACCTCGATTCCACGACCAAACTCAAGACTCAAATACCGTTTTTCCTTTAGATTCCACCTCCAATCCGCTCGTATCCAATCATAATTAACTTAATAATATCAATTATCGCTAAATAAATTATTTCCAATGTGTAATCACAAGTTTCCAATCGACCCCGGGCCTGCTTGGTCAAAACTCGAAGTTCGGACCAAGACCCATTTACCCAATCACTCACGAGCCCAAATATGTAATTAGTTTCAGAATCCGACCCCAAACCGAGGTCTAAATTCCCAAATTTGCAAAATTCCCAATTTTTCCCAAAATCCATAATTCTACCATGAAAGAACAAGATTTAGGGCTAGAAATCTAATGGGTGTCGATGGAAATTGAAGGAAAAGAGTTGAAGAACACAAACTTACGAATTGGTGTTGAAATCCCTCTTCAAAATCGCTCCTAGGTCGAGTTTTTATGAAAGAGTTATGAGTTTTTGAAAGAATCCCGATTCTGGTTCTGTTTTTAAAACACTGGACATGCCTTCTTCACGTTTCGCGAAGGGCCTGTCGCGTTAGCGAAGCATTGCGGCCAGAAGGGCCTTCGCGTTCGCAAAGAGTTGCTCTCGTTCGCGATGGTCTTTCCCCCCTGACCATCGCGTTCGTGGGCCTTGGACCGCGTTTGCGAAGAACAACTTAGAGATTCCCCAGCCCACCTCCTTTTTAGCCTACGCGTTCGCGATATGCCGGTCGCGTTCGCGAAGAGCAGCCCCCCAGTGCTCCGCGTTCGCAAAGAACAATTCCCTCCCCAGTCCAGGTTGCACTTCGCGTTCACGAGAGTTACTTCACGAGCGCGAAGCACAAGGTACCAACATACCAGAAGCAGCAACACATTAGATTTTTCTAAGTCCAAAACATCCCGAAGCCTATCCGAAACTCACCGAACCCTCGGGGCTCCAAACCAAACATGCACACATGTCTAAAAAATATTATACGGACTTGCTTATGCGATCAAATCGCTAAAAGAACACCTAAAACTATGGATTTAGCATCAAAATCAATGAAATTCTCAAGAACACTTAAAGTTTCTATTTTCTCAACCGAGTGTCCAAATCACGTCATATAAAATCCGTTCCTCACCAAATTTCACATACATGACTTAAATACCATATTAAACCTGTACCGGACTCCGGAACCAAAATACAAGCCCGATACTAACAAGATCAAATATTATTCAATTTCTTATAATCATTATATTTTCTATTTACTAATTTTCTTCAAAAACTCATTTCTCGGGTTAGGGACCTCGGAATTCAATTCCGGGCATACGCCCATGTCCCGTAATTTACTACGGATCCTCCGGGACCGTCAAAATACGGGTCCGGGTCCGTTTACTAAAAATGTTGACCGAAGTCAACTTAAATCAATTTTAAAGGCAAAACTTAATATTTTCTCAAATTTTCACATAAAGGCTTTCCGGAAACGCGCCCAGATTACGCATGCAAATTGAGGAGAAAATGAGGTTTTGAAGGCCTCGGAACCCCGAATTGGGTTCTAAAATACGAGATGACCTTTTGGGTCATCACATACGATACAATATGAAACAATACATAACAACTATCCAAACAAGCTGTAAATAATTTAATACCATAACTCTACATGCTATGCTATTTTGTAAAACAAATGTTAAAATAACTACTATAATAAGATAAACCTTTACATCAAACGAATATTATCGGGGAAAATGATTCAAGAAAATAGAGGATTAATTAAAAAATAATTAAAAAACAATTAAAAAAGGAAAATGAAAGACCGCCCTTTCGTTTCCCAAGAACTAGTGTCCTTTTATACTCTAGATTGCTGTGGTTTGCTTTTCCTTTGCTGTTAAGAAGGCAAGTGAGTTAACTTGAGTTGCTAAGAAAATAGAGAAAGACAAAAAGAAAGTTTGATCATTCCTTTGAGTATCTCTTCTTTGATATATAGTGGTTTGTACTGGAATGCATATTCTTGAGATTGATTTCTCTTTTCCTTTATTGCTTTTCTCTTTTGTTTTTCCCTTCAATTCATGAACTTCTCTTTTGTATTTTGTGGTCATTGTATATTATTTATCTCATCTACGGGTCACGAGTTCGAACCGTAAAAATAACTACTAATCAGGTGTAAGCACCTTGCTTGAAGCGGTGTCACGTGACATCTTTTCGTCGAAATTTTTCCTAATCTTTATTTATAAATAATAAATAAATTAAAATATTAGATATAAATATAAACAATAACACCTCTTCCCATTACAATAATTTATTCATTTGTTCACTTCCTTCAATATTGATGCCGTTTACGAAAATTTCTATATACGCTATTGTACTAATGCTTGTATTAGGAAAGATTGTCTATGTCACACCTTTTAGTTGCGGCCCTTCCCTGATCCTACGTGGATGCGAGATGCTCTGGCCTGTTCTCTTTTCTGTGTATGGTTTGCATGTAGCAGTTTTGACAGTAATATTGATGTGGGGTTTTGTTTTCAGGTTTGTTTGAGAAGATTTGAGTGATTCCTTATTAGGATGGGAGGGAGTTCTTCTATGGAGAAGAAGAAGAGAGAATGGCCTAAAGATGATTTCATTGATTTGATATTCAAATGGTCTATTAAAGATATTCTTAATGAGACTCTATATGAAAATCAGGTACTGTACTTTTTCATTAATGCTTTACCATCTTTCTTTTTGTTTACTTATTTTAATTTGGTATATAAGATGAGTACTACAGAAGAGTTTATCTCTTTAATTGAAGAATAAAATGCTTGTAATAATTCTTTTTTATAGAGTTTAAGTTTTATACACAATCAATATAAACAAATTTTATTCTATAAT
>NW_017672152.1:122530-152860 GCF_001879085.1 Nicotiana attenuata | reverse complement strand
TATATATATATATATATCATGTGGTATATTAGGTCTTTTTGCATTTTTTGTATTTTATGAAATATAATAGTGGCGAACCTTAATTAAAAGCAATATTTTAGAATTATCAAAAAGAAAATTTTGGATGACTTACATTATCTTTCTCTTGATTTGCTAAAATGAACAAGTAAAAATAAAAAAATATTTTTAGTATAGTATATAAGGTCATACTTTTTTTCTTGTTTGTGATTATGAGCCTACGAGGTTGGTGGATATGTAATTTCGTACACTTTATTTATTTATTTTTTATAAAGAGTAATCTAAAATGGGACTAGAGGTGTATTCAATTTGAATAAAGAGAAAGAAGATTAGAATTATGAAATGCAATTTAAGATGACCAAAAAACTGAATATAATTGTTTGCCTATCTCCTTTTCCTTTTTTCATTATTATTTTTCTTTAAGTCGCCTTTAGGTTATTTGGTTTAGGATTCTAAACCCGGTATAAAATTTAGGATTAAGTTTATTCATGGGCCATTTGGTTTCATATACATGGGGTATGATAAAACTTGGGGGCAACTGCATAAATAGCCATTCTCAAGGATGCTATTTAGAGATTAACCAGTACTTATTTTGTCCTGAAATTTTAAACTAAACTTCAAGACAATTCAGGACATTTTTGTTAGCAACCCTGTAAAGTGGCTACCTGATGTCATTTCTACTAAAACTTGCATAAAATCTAGCATTAATAACACAACGTTTGGTTGCTCTTTGATACCTGGCATAACATTCAACATTACCAATCCGGCGTTTAGTTATCATTTCTATTGCTTGCATAAATAATATTTGTATAAGCTATGCAGGAATTTATGTATTATTTTAAGCAAGGATTAGTAATACATGGATTAAGAACAACTAGAATAACCAAAATAACATCAATGTTCTTTTACAAGGAATAATACCTGTATAACAAGTCATGCATTACAATCATATCGTTACATTATTAATCTCTGCATTACTAATCCATATACTATAATCCCTGCACAAAAATGTCTAAACCAAACGACCCACATTTATCCCATAGTTATTGTGGGATAGGGGTGGCAAATGGGCGGGTTGGGCTGAATTTGGGCGGGTCAAGACGGGTTAGGTCAATAAATGGGTTATTGCCCAACCCAGCCCCAAGTGTGGTTGGGCTAAGATGGGTTGGGTCAAGATGGGCTAAACAATGGGTCATAACCCAACCAGCCAAACTTGACCCATGTTTTAGAACCATGCTCATCTTGCACAAAAAAGTCTTTTAAAAGTGAAAATACAAAAAAGAAAAAAAGGTAAAGCTGGGGCAACTAAGTAAATTTCTAGATAAGTTGGATTATGATCCCTTTGTTTTGGGCGAGTTTCATGGGTAGTATTTGGGATGTTTAATGGGTCAGAATGGACTATAAAAAATAATGGGTTAACTTGGGCTCAGCCCAAATTGACCCATGAGCTAATATGTTTGTAGCCCAACCCATTAATCTCTAGATGGGTTGGGCGGGTTGGATGGGTTTGGGCTTAAATTGCCACCCCTATTATTGATAATAAAACCGAGATTAGCTGTACCAGGATAAAGTTATCAAAATAACAATATTACCCCTTCAAAGTTTCTTTCCATTGTCATCATTGAAATATCTAAGGCTGAAAGTGGAAACAAAAATCAATATATGTTTATTCAGGTTAATTCAAACCAAACATATGTTATGGATTATACAGCGTGTATCTCATTTTCAATTCAATATCTGAAAAGGCACTATTACAAAAAATCTAGGGATTATTAATAATAATATTGTAATCCCATGCATTATATTCCTTGCATAATTGTGGATAGTTGTTACCTATTGTATTGTATTGTTAATTTAAATACAATGGTTGTTTTGATTGTTACATAAATTTTATTATTTCGTATCGTTAAATCCATCGTGACGTAACAACGAAAATTGCCTTTTTACGTAAGGACAGATTTGGTGTGGTGTCGTTCCTTACTTTTTCTCTCATCTTGCCCTTTCTTATATATTATTAAACAATTATATTTTATCTTTTAATTTACTCTATTTTTTTACATAATATTCTAGTTCGTATGCTATTCTTTCTAAGTAATCTTACAAATTTATTCTTTATATTGTTGGTGCTTGGCATCATGAAACGACAGCAAATGATAAAATCTATCCAAACATCGTATTCATCAAACAATACGATACAATACAGTCCGATACATTATGAAACGACATGTAACAACTATCAAAACAAGCCGTAAGTTTTTAACTTTCAAAAAGTTCTCTTTTTCTGTTTGAGAAAAGGTTACTTTGCTTTTCAACTTTAAAGATAGAACCTGAAAATGTTGTAAATTTTTGCCGCCTAGTAAATAGTATGTTTGTAATTGTCTCATTCATTAGCTCCTGTTACCATGTGAATTTACTTTCAATTTAATTTGTTGGTGTCTAGGTGGAGAAGATTCCTCAATCATTTGAATCATTAGAGCACTACCTTGGTTCATTTTTCTTCCCCTTGCTTGAAGAAACAAGAGCTGATATTGCTGCTTCATTAAAAGACATAGACAAATCACCTTTGGCCGAGTTGATCTCCTTTGATGAAGTAAAGCCAAATTATGGATCATTGGTTTTTGATGTTAAGGTTGACTATTGGAGGAATACATGTAGTGATGCTACGCGTTATAGGACGTCACCTGGAGATATTGTTGTTATCTCAAATGTTAAACCTGAAACTACTAAGGACTTTCAGCGACCGGGATGCCATTGGACGTTTGCAAATGTTACTGATGTCAATGAGAATGAGAATGATGCATCGGCTAGTTTTAAAGTCAGATTTCCTCCACATAATGTAATGCGACGAGCAGTCTATATAGTGTTTTTGGTAAATGTGATGCCTAATAACAGCATATGGAATGCATTGAGTATGAGAAAGAATTTGAATATAATTGAGGAAGTCCTGCGCCCCGTGCACGAGGTAAATAATATAGTGATTTACTTATTTTTAGTTTCTGTTAGAAGCCTCATCTCAAGGTCCCTCTCTTATTCATATATGTATTTGAATATCGATGAAAGCAATGCCCCCTTTAGCCTTCTGATTTGTTGCTGCTATGATAAAGTGGATTTTGAATTGAAAATGGTATCTTGGTCTGATATGATCAGTGTGATTAGTTTCAAGTTAGTGTGTGACGGTTTTGTCTCTCAATTGTGACAAGTAAAGTTTTTAACAGAGTTATCTTAGCATTCTTTCCAAAATTAAAAGAAAAACTGGTGTTAGTTGTGTGTGTGTGTATATATATGTGTGTGTGTGTGTGTATGTGAGGGGGAGAGAGAGTGTGTGTGTGAGAGAGAGAGAGTGAGAGAGTGAGAGAGAA
Organism: Nicotiana attenuata; assembly: GCF_001879085.1. NCBI lineage: Eukaryota > Viridiplantae > Streptophyta > Magnoliopsida > Solanales > Solanaceae > Nicotiana > Nicotiana attenuata. The sequence continues at coordinate 149,483 of NW_017672152.1, read as the reverse complement.
AGTTTTCAAAGTTGTATTTTTGTTTTATGGATGTTCTTTTATCATTACCTTGCAATGTTGATGCACCAATATGTATTCTGTAGACATTAAAAACACTTTGTCCCTTGTTAATTTACGGCATAGAACACATTCTCTTGGACTGTATGCTTCTATTCTTCTCTTGCAGAAACGGATCGAACAGAAATGCGATGTTTGTTCCGCATCCACTAATGAGCTATCAGTTGGACAAGTTGTGGGTAGTCTGTTGTCCAAGTTGAACAATTCCCAGGCTAATGCAATCTTCACATGTCTTGCCACTATGAAATGCCACCACAAGGCTTCCGTCAAACTTATTTGTGGTCCGCCTGGTACAGGAAAGACTAGGACGCTAAGTGTAATGCTCTATACGCTGTTGCAAATGAAGTATAGAACTGTCACTTGCACTCCAACAGACGTAGCAACAGCCCAAGTTGCTTCAAAATTGGTTAAACTAGTCCGGGAATCATCTAAGAACAAATTTGAAGGCTTTTGTCCATTAGGTGAAATTCTCTTGTTTGGGAATAACAACTACGAAGATGGTGAAGATATTGCGGAGATTTCCCTCAATTATCGTGTTGACAGACTAGTGGAGTGCTTTGAACCAACAACTGGTTGGAATCATTGTGTTAGTTCTATGATCGGTTTTCTGGAGGATTGCCCATACATCTCATTGATTGATTTTGCCAGAGCCCCATTTAGGTCGACAGCTTCATCTCTCCGAAAATGCATGCTTATAATCTGTACTCATTTACCAATATGTTTCATTCGAAAAGAGAACATTGAAAGAATGACGAGCGTTTTCTCCTTACTGGATTCTTTTGAGGGGATGCTATTTCAAAAGAATGTCGGGTCTCTTGAACTATGTCAGCAAGCATTTGGAGTGTCTTCTTCTAAGTCATTTTTGGGTGACTTGTCTTTACGCAGTTTCTGTAGCCGGTTGCTTGTCCTTCTGAATGATCTTCAGCGATCTCTTGGGAAACTGGATTTTCTTAGTGCAATGAGTAAGGGTCTTATAACGGACTTCTGTATCCAAATGGCTTCCTTGGTTTTCTGCACTGCTTCTACGTTGTATAAGCTACATTCAGTGGATACGGAGCCATTTGACTTATTGGTTGTTGATGATGCCGACAAGTTGAAGGAGTGTGAAGCCATAATACCCCTTCAACTTCGAGGTTTGAGGCATGCAATTCTGGCCGGAGATGAGTACCAATTGTCCGCAAAAGTGAAGAGTAGAGTACGTATACCTTTTCTACGTGCAATTTATAGGAACTTCAATTGATAGTACTTTTACCAAATTTTTATTAATAGAAGTTTATTGCTCCATTCTAGATTTCTCGTGAAGCTGGATTTGGAAGGAGCTTATCGGAAAGACTCGTCTCGATTGGTCATGCAAATCACATGCTTAACGTACAGTACAGAATGCATCCGTCAATAAGCCAGTTCCCGAATTCAATTTTCTATCGTAAGCAAATTTTTGATGCGCCTGATGTAAAGTGTAAAGCCTACGAGAAAATATATCTTACGGGACAGTGTTTTGGCCCGTATTCTTTTATAAATGTACCCTGGGGAGAAGAAGAGCTGGATAATGTTGGATACAGGCGAAATTTAGTTGAGGTTGCTTTGGTACTGCAAATAGTGGAGAGCTTGTTCAAAGGTATAGTTATATCGATGAAAACTTGAAACATTTTGTTAAAATTTTTCTTGAATGCTCTCCTTGTCTTTTTACCTTCATAAATTTATCTTTCTCGATGCTAATTAATTAATTTTTAATCCTACGTCTGCTTGGCATGATTAGTTTATGATAATACAAAGACGTTACAGTGGGTATATTTTGCCTCAATGATCTTTTGCTTCATTTAGATGCCGGGGACTCTCATGGTGCTTGTCCGGTTGGAAATAACTTACTAAACGGCTTTTAATAATGGTCTTTGTACATAAGGACGCTAAAACTTTCCAAAAGCATAAAGAGAAACAAAAAAAAAAATTGAGGAAGTTGGGGATTATTTATGTAAATAATAGGGAATATAGTCTTAAGAAAAATACAAGGTTTAGACCAAAGTGATTGGGTTCGACCGAACCCGTACTGTCAATGCTAGCTCCACCCCTGCTCATTACTAGCGTAAAAGGAAGAGGCTTGGGATTAGGAGTGTGAGACAATGCAATAGCAGGCTACTAATGAAGTCCCTTGAGCTTCAATAAGTAGCTAATTATATGAGCCCTCGATTATGTGATTAGTTAAACCTCCCCTGCTGATTCAAGAGCGAACTCCACTAGCTAAACTTATTTAGTTAATAACTTCTGGGTCATTACATTTTTTTCTTTTCTTTTCGGTAAGAACTAGTATCTATGGATGAGGATGTGCTGGCGTTGTTCCAAAAATTGCTAATGACTTCTAATACCTTATTCTTGTTCTTGTCTGTCTAATGATTGCGGGATCTCCGCTAGCCAACTTGGGTAACTTGAAATATATAGCTTAGTTTGCTGTTTGCTTGCTTGTTATGATTGCGCTCTCTCAATGAGTAGGTCTTCAAACACTTGAATTAATGTTAGGCCGTTTCGTATGGAGAGATGCTGTTTGTAGCCTCCACCTGAATTTCCATTTTTGACGCTCCTCTACGATATTAATGTTGCAGCTTGGAGTGCTTCCAAGAAGAAACTCAGCATTGGTGTTATATCACCGTATGCTTCTCAAGTTTTGGCCATACAAGATAGACTTGGGCGGAAGTATAATGATGATGAACATTTTGAAGTTAAAGTGAAAACTATTGATGCATTTCAGGGAGGGGAAGAAGATATTGTAATAATATCTACAGTGAGATCTAATCGCTCTGGGTCTATTGGCTTCATGTCAAGTCTTCATTGGACTAATGTTGCGTTAACCAGGGCTCGGTATGGATCAAATTTATACTCGGTTTTGTTACAGTTTGTATCTTTCTGCTTCTAATATGATGTCTAAGATTTTCAATTCTTTCTAAACATTGTCTCTGGATATTGGGAAATGAGCAAACATTACTCGCTAGCAACTCCATCTGGGAAGCACTAGTTCTCGATGCCAAGGATCGTCAATGCTTCTTTCATGCAGACGACGATATTAACATGAGGAAAACAATTTTAGATGTGAAGAAAGAACTTGATCAACTGGATGATTTACTAAATGGGGATAGTATTCTGTTCAAGGAACAAAGATGGAAGGTACGCGCATTTATTAATTTCTCTTGCTTTTGTTACAAGATAAATGGACAAAGTAATATTTTGGTCTTTTACACAACTTTTTCTGAATACAGAAGGGTCATTTTAAGATGAATTTTTGACACTGTGAACGTTACATGCACTCGAATGTTTGGGCTTCGGAGCTCGTTTCTCCTGTTATCTTAGTTATTTTCTTGTATATTGAACCCCATAAATTGTTTGCACGGGCCTTTATTCATTAGAAAGGATATATGCTTCTTCTAGGATACATGATTAAAGTTGTATCTGAAATTCAATGAAGTGTGAAAGTAGTTAATTGTTGGATTATATCTAGTTAAGGATTCTTTATATTATTGGTGTAAGAATAGCTACATAAAAGGGGCCGGATTATTTTTTTGATCCTTCGGAAGATATATATGGGTAAATGATGTAACAGTGCAACTGCTGATATCTTTTTGTATTTTGTATCTATGTTGCTCGGACTCTTCAGAAATGCCGCTAGGTGGATGTCGGTCCTCCAACGTAGTGTATTTTTGGAGGATCCGACACGGGTGTGACAATATTCTTGGAGTGTCCGAGGAACATAGTTTTGCATTACCTCCTTGATACGCTATTTTATGAAAATATCTTACCTTATCAAAAGAAGAAACCCTTTGAAGATTAGTGTTTCATTAGGAATAAATATCCTGCCTCCTCCTACTGATTGTTTGTTCGCGGAAATATGTACTTTTACAGTTGATATATTTTTGTGGCTTTTACTATGGTTTATCATTAGTAGAAGCAATTAGCATTCCATTATCATCATAGTTTCACCCCCCGTACTGTTGGTGTATGTTCTAACTTACATTGGTTATAGTTTGAAACATTTGTTATTCTGTTCTAAGTGTTTAGTCATTCTTCGCATGGGCTTCGTTCATTGTGTAAAGAACTTTGGTCATTATCATTATTCACCCGCAACTACTTTTTTTGGTTCTTTGTTGTCTGCTAAAGCAGTCGTGTATCAATCCTTTTACTTGTTCCTCAGCTGTTATTCTTCTATTTTGTTCTTCAGGTAGTATTCAGCGACAACTTCAGAAAATCATTTCGAAAGCTGGCATCGTCCTTCTTGAGAAAGTATGTGTTAACTCTTCTGGTTAAGCTTGCTAGTGGATGGCGGCCGAAGAGAAGGAATGTAGAGTTAGTTTGTGAAAGCTCATCTCAGGTGGTAAAGCAGTTCAAGGTGGTTGAAGGTCGTTATGTTGTGTGTACCGTTGAAATTCAAAAAGAGTTATTTTATACACAAGTTTTGAAGGTCTGGGATTTATTGCCTTTGGAGGAGGTTGCGGGTTTCTTAAGACGTCTTGATAGAATATATTTAATGTACACCGATGAATTCATCAGCCTCTGCAAGGAAAAGTATTTTGAGGGGTAAACTAGCTCTTTTACGCTCTATTATTCTCAATATTATGATAAACTGAAATTGTCTCCTTAAAAATTTCTTTAAATTTAACTTTTCATCTTCTGTTTAGGGATTTGGAAGTTCCAAAGAGTTGGAAGGTTCACCGTGATGTAGTTCAGTATAAAAAGAACGTCGCGAGCAAATTGAATCGCGACTCAACTAGTACACTCGATGACATTGGTTTTGTTGAAAATTCAAGAGTGAGCGAAAGCCTATTGTTAATGAAGTTTTACTCCCTGTCATCTGGTGTTGTCACGCATTTGCTCTCCGATCACCATGGTGAAGAAGTTGATATCCCTTTTGAAGTTACTAATGAAGAGAGGGAGGTAATCCGTTTTAGTAAAAGCAGTTTCATCCTTGGCCGCTCAGGCACAGGTAAAACTACTGTGTTGACAGTGAAGTTATTCCAAAAGGAGCAACAACACCATAGTTCTGTTCAAGGATTTAATGTAGCGGCAGGAAAGGAGGTAATTCAATTTGCATGGGAAACAAGAATTAGATCATACGAGGATAATGAAGCGAGTCGCTGTATTGGAGAGACTAGCAGGACAACCATGCGCCAACTATTTGTGACAGTCAGTCCCAAACTATGTTACGCTGTCAAAAAACAAGTTTCTCAGCTACAAAGGTGATTGATCTAATCTGCGTTCGAGAGTTTTTCCTGGTGGAACTACCCATTTTAATAAGCTGCATGTCTTATCCTCAAACTAACTTAGTTTTACTGTTGTTTTTGTTTTGTTTATGCTTTTATGATGTAAGTTAAACAATTTTGTAGAAAATGGAAAAATGATCTGACGTTCAGTTTTAGGGGACTTTAATAACTGAGCAGGTCTCTCTTTTTTTAATTGATTAAACTATTGTGTTTAAGATCATTGGCTACTCTATTCAAATGCAATTGGTTTTTGAGTTAGAGGTGAAAATAGGAAAAGGATAATTACTATTTAATACGTATCTTTATAATTCCTTCATCTTATGCTATTTTTAATGTAAAATTAATTTTAACATTTTTTTATTTTTATTGTGTTCTGTGGTGCAAACTTATCAGCTTAGTGCATGCTGATTTTAAGTTTTTTTTAGTAATGTTCACATAATGCAGGTGATATTAGTGACATGGATGTTTAGTTGTGTTCCTGATAGGCATAAAATTTGTTGATCGTAATTGTGTTCCTCTAACACTTACCACTGATAAATCTGCAGGTTTGCCTGTGGAGGAAGTTTTTGGGCAGAAAGTAGCTTCGAAGTTGATGATTTGGATGGAATGAAGCAGTTTAATGACATACCGAATTCTTTTACTGACGTTCCATACAAAAAATACCCTCTTGTAATCACATTTCATAAATTCTTAATGATGCTTGATGGAACTGTAGGTTCCTCCTTCTTTGATCGATTTAATTTGAAGTGGAAACTTTCCAATGATAAAAATTTGAGGTCAGTCGCTCTGAAAACTTTCATAAGAGAGAAGGAGATCAACTATGACCGTTTCTGTTGCTTGTATTGGCCTCGCTTCAGTAGTCAGTTAACCAAGAATCTTGATTCTTCAAGGGTCTTTACTGAAATAATCTCTCATATAAAAGGAGGGCTGCAAGCAGGGGATTTTCTTGACGGGAAGCTAAGTAGAGATGCGTATGTTTCGATGTCTGAATACCGGGTCTCCAATCTAAGTGCAGAAAAAAGAAACGGAATTTATGATGTTTTCCGAGCTTATGAAAAGATGAAGATGGAGCGTGGTGAATTTGATATATCTGATTTAGTTAATGATCTCCATCATCGGCTAAAATGTCATCATTTGGATGGTGACAAGATAGACTTTGTGTATATTGATGAAGTTCAGGATCTAACAATGAGACAGATTTCTCTTTTCAAATACATTTGCAGGAGTGTTGATGAAGGTTTCGTTTTTTCTGGGGATACAGCCCAGACAATTGCAAGGGGAATCGATTTTCGATTTGAAGACATAAGAAATCTATTCTACAATGAGTTTGTCATGGACTCCAAGGGTGACAAAGCTGCCAAAAGAAAAGATAAAGGACACTTGTCACGTGTTTTTCAGTTGCTTCAATATTTCCGCACTCATACTGGTGTACTCAAGCTTGCTCAGAGTGTGATTGATCTACTTCGTCATTATTTCCCTCAATCTGTAGATGTCTTGAAACCTGAGACAAGTCTTATAGATGGTGCAGCTCCAGTGTTGCTCAAGCCCGGAGATGATGAAAATGCTATTATAACTATTTTTGGGAATAGGGGCAATAATGTTGGCAAAATAGTGGGCTTTGGTGCAGAACAGGTAATATTAGTTCGTGACGAATCTGCCAAGAAGGAAATCTCTGGTTTAATTGGACAGAAAGCTCTTGTTTTGACCATTGTGGAATGCAAAGGCTTAGAGTTTGAGGCAAGTCTTCTGCTTGTTTTAGTTTCAGTGATAGTTGACAGAATTTTGTCGCGTGGCTATTATTTAAGAGCTTAGTGTAGAACCTTTACATGTCTTAACTCTAGGGTTTAACAAATCGGATAATTAATGCTCATGGATTAGTATACTTATCCCCAAAAGTGAGCTGCTTGATCTCTTTCTTTCTTTCTTTCTTTTTTTGAAAAATTGAGTAATGAGACCTTACTACTCTAAGGCTTGAATAACAAGCTGTTTACCTCTTTCTCCCGCCTTTCTTGACCTAAATGTAGGCAGCCTGTGGCGCAATTATCATACACTAGCAAGTTTCTGTTGTTTTGAAGAAACCAAATCTGTGGTCGTACATGTTAGAGACATGCTTTGGAAGTACGTAGAAAATACTTTCATGTGCAATGTGATTTCTAAATGGTCCGCGATAGGGGTATTATTCATGTGCAAGGTGTCTTTTTGTGTGATAATTAAAGTTGGGAAGAAATAATATCAATTTTTTTCTCGCATATGGCTAATAAAATCTGCTACAATAATTAGAGAGACATTGCAAATCTGTCATTTGATCCCATTATTCTAGAACAGTGAATTCCTTATTCTAAAGGATATATATGACTAAATTATATTGGAACTAATGAAGATTTAGATTTCTTGGCTATCTGAAGATTATACATACTATACACACACACACACACATAAAGTTCATTTGACTGAAATGTTGGTAGACATTATAAGACGGAATAGGTTGGTTTGCGGCACATAACTTACCTTGCTACAGTTTTAACTCTACTTGGAAAAGTTGCTGAATATATTACATTTTTGCTATGTCTTTTACTGAATTCTTCTCATGTTCATATTTCATTGATCATTTGTAGGATGTACTCCTATACAATTTTTTTAGCTCGTCGCCACTTGGAAATCAGTGGAGAGTCGTATATGAGTTCCTGAATGAACAAAGTTTTGCCGATTTGTCCTTCCCAAGTTTCTCGGATACAAGACATAATGTCTTGTGCTCTGAGTTGAAGCAACTTTATGTGGCAGTTACTCGAACAAGGCAAAGGTTATGGATATGTGAAAGCGTAGATGAGTTTTCTAGGCCTATGTTTGAGTAATGGCAAAGGTTGTGTTTGGTAGAAGTAAGAGAGGTAGATGATTCAGTCGCAGAAGCTATGCAAACATTTAGCACTCCAGAGGAGTGGAAATCAAGGGGAATGAAGGTCAAGTTGATCTTCCTAGTTCCGTTGCCTCCCTCGTTCACTATTTACCTCTCCGTATTATGTCATTAAATACACATCTCGATTTTATCTTGTCCTCATAAAGTGGTGATGTTGTCATGCAGCTGTTTTGGGAGAAAAATTATGAGATGGCACTAATGTGTTTCAAGCAAGCAGGAGAAACGGATTGGGAAAAAAGAGCAAAGGCAGCTGGTATTAGGGCAGCTGCTGAACGAGTTCTTTATTCAGATCCCCAAAAGGCTCACACTTATCTTCTCGAGGCTGCTGAAATCTTTTATTCTATTGGCAGGTTCGAGTCTGCAGCTGAATGTTTTTATGACTTGAGGGACTATGAAAGAGCAGGTATGATAATGGTGATCTTTCCTGTAAATTTGCCTCTTTTCCACCCGGAGTTCCTATCATATTGGGCGGTTTTTCTTTTCTTTCCAAACTCTGCAGCTTTCTTGTGTTTGCATTTTAAGTCATTTTTGCACTTCCGTTTCTTGAAGTTTGGACATCCATTTTTTAGCTTTAGTAAACATACATTTTAAACAATATGCTTGAGCGTTTGTGCGGTATTTTGATTGGTCATTGCTAGGTAAACCTCTAGAAATTAATTACGTAAGTTTGCAATTTTTTTTTTTTTTTTACTAAAACATCTCCTTCCCTCCAACCGAAATGAAATTAAAAACGACTTTTTCTTTGACGTAGGGTATGTTTAGTACTTTAGTTTAATGAAAAACATTAGTATACCTGTTCACTAATCAATTGAAAATGGTGAAAGCCTTTTGTTTTAATGCGTTGGTTATCTCTGGAAAAGTTGCTGCCATGTGATCAGGAGGTCACGGGTTCGAGCCGTGGAAACAACCTCTTGCAGAAATGCAAGGAAAGGCTGCATGCAATAGACCCTTGTGGTCCGGCTCTTCCCCGGACCTCGCGCAGAGCGGGAGCTTAGTGCATCGGGTTGCCCTTTTTTTTATCTCTGGTATTTAGTGCTATAAAATGCTAATAAACCTGTATCTCTGCTTCATCTTATCTTATTGAGCTATTTCTGATCTCTTCCGCTAATAAGTAAAGATTTCCTCGTCGTCATTAATTATACATAAGTAAATCTCATATGTGATGGTGTTTTCGGTTAATCCGTATAACGTGCATCTGCAGGAAATATTTATTTGGACAAATGTGGTGAATCTGAACTGATAAAAGCTGCTGAATGTTTTTTACTGGCGGGCCGCTATAAGCGGGCAGCAGGAGTTTATGCACAAGGAAATTATTTCACAGAATGCCTGTCTGTTTGTATGAAAGGAAAATGTTATGACTTAGGTCTGAAATATATGGAGTACTGGAAGCAACATGCGGCCCGGCGTACTAATATCGGGAGAAGTGTTGATGAAATCGACAAAATTGGGAAGGAGTTCCTTGAGAATTGTGCATATAATTATTTTGAGCTCAAGGACAAAGCATCAATGATGAAATTCGTCAGAGCTTTCCCGTCAATGGACATGAAGCGCAAATTCTTGATGTCTCGAAAGTGCCTTGACGAGCTGCTTCTGTTAGAAGAAGAATCCGGAAACTTTGCTGAAGCAGCAGAAATCGCACGGCTGAAGGGAGATATTCTTTGTGAAGCTGCTATGATCGGGAAGGGAGGGGATTTCGATAAGGCATCCTCGCTCATCCTTTTGTATGTGCTCTCTCACTCCTTATGGATGGCTGGAAGCAAAGGTTGGCCTTTGAAGTCGTTCGTGCAAAAGGAGGATCTCTTAAAGAAGGCAATGTCATTTGCAAGGGATGGGTCAAATTTTGAGACCACTTGCATTGAGATTAAGGTTTTATCCGATGAGTCAGGTGACTGGTCTGACTTCAAGGATGTTTTCAGCGCCTCTTGGAAAAGTAGATGTCTCGTAGGTGAAATTTTATGCTGTAGAAAAATCTTGGATTTTCATTTCCAAAATGATGCAACGAAGTATGTTTGGGATGATAAATTATCGGTCAATCTACAGAGTTCACAAGAACTGATTTCGTGCTGTCAGGTTACTGTTGGAACGCTGGTTCAGTTTTGGAATTCGTGGAGGAAAAATGTGTTTCACATGCTTGATTCTCTCGAGTGCCTCGGAGAAGTGAACTTTGGTGAATTTAAGGGAGTTGGTGAATTCTTCCTAAAATACTTTGGTGTGAGGCAGCAGTTGAATGGTCTCGACGTCACATATTTTCTGCTGCATCCAGAGGCCGAATGGGTCAAAAATATTCACAACTTTGTCATTGGACGGAACAAGCAGATAGTATTTGTTGATGCTCGGCATTTTATTTCTGCTGCTCGGACTCATTGGCATACAGAACTACTCGTAGTCGGTCTGAAGGTTCTTGAAACTCTTAGATCCCTCTATGAGTTGGCTGCGAAGTCCATGCCTCTATTTTGTCAAAGCACGTGCCTACTAAATATTTACGAGGTTGCAAAGTGCTTAAGTGAGTCGAAACACCAAAATTTGAACAATTTTGAGAGGAGAATACAAAACTTTCTGACATTATCTACAGAGTACTATGAAAAGGTATTCCCCCTTGATCCCCGACAATCAATGGTTGAAAGTATGATTTCTTTAAGGAGAACAAAGCTTTCCTTTGACTTACTTCAAGAATTCATCGTTCAAGATATTGGCACCGGTTATCCTCTTAGCTACGGACAAATTGGAAGGATTGTGATCATATGGCTTAGTTCTGGAAAACTGTCCGACGAGCTGTACAAGATAATTGTTGGAAGAATCCCATCAGATGTTCCATGGAAATCATTCATTGAAATTCTCGGTTGCACGAAACGGAGAGGGAGCTTGGAAGATTGTCAGTCAGGCGATTCTGTTGGTGGCGGCAAGTTGTTATTATTTCAAGACATTCTATCAAGTAACTGTAATCTTGAATGTTCTTTGGAATCTTCGAATAATCCTGTTGAGACTACGGAGGTTACGTTATTGCAGATATTTTATGAAGCTTTACAGGATACCTTTAGTGCAAATTGGAAGAAAATAGGCGACTGTGTATCTCCTTGTTGCTTCTTGTATCTCGTCGAGCGCTTTCTGATTTTGGTATCTCAGTTTCGGGGATTTTTTTTCACCGCGAAATCTTCATTTGTGGAATGGCTGATCTCTGAGCAGTTTGAAGCCCGACCAACTTCCGGGCATGCAATTAACACACTGCCTTTAGAAGAATTTTATGATTCCATTCTTGTAATGGTACAAGAATTCATTTATGATAAAGCTGGTATAGTTGAGTGGATTTCCCGGTGTAAAATAAATGTCGATCTGTACTATAAGCAAATGGTCTTGAGATTGGTTCTTATCCTGTGTGTACTGTGTGTGAATTGTGAGAAATACTATGATGTTCTTTTCAAAGTGCTCAGTATCGATGATGTTAGGAACCAGCTTCCGGTGGAACTTTATGGCACTCTTCAACGAGGAACGGAGAATAACTATCTTCAGATCAATGAAATTGGAGAAGCTTTTCAAAAGGGCGGAGATCCTCTTTTGGTTGTCGACCTTGGTGAGATTGCTACGGGAGTTGAGTATACCAATGTTATTTCTGTGAAGTTGGGAACAAACTGCAGCAGAGAAGACATCCTGAGTTTGTTGCTTCCGGCCAGAACTGGCAGTTCACTAGTTCAGACTTCTACTGTTACTGAAGTCATTTCTGATCCATGCGCCAACGTTTCCTTGCATTGTGGCAATCAACCAATGCAAATGAATTGGGCCTTGTTTCGGGAAATGTCAGATGTCTTGAAGTCTAGCGGTAGTGATGAGTGTGGAACTCCTGCAGATTTCTCAACTCTTAATTTGAAGGTGAGGCTAATCCTAATTGTCTTAAGTCTTACGATCTAGAACTCAGTTAAACTGTGTGTGAGCCTTGGCGTAACTGATAAAGTTGCTACCATGTGACCAGAAAGAAGGTCACGGGTTCGAGCCGTGGAAACAGCCTCTTGCAAAAATGCAGGGTAAGACTGCGTACAATAGACCCTTGTGGTCCGGCCCTTCCCCGGACGCCGCGCATAGCGGCGGCTTAGTGCACCGGGCTGCCCATTCTTTTCTCTTTTTCTATTAAGCTACTAAACTTTTCTTTTGTTGTTTAAGGAGCAATTGAATGCCAATGTGAACTATTTGACTGCTGCAATTAATCTGTCCTCGAGTAAGAAGCCTTATGCTGGTGAGAACATGGTGGAGGAAGCACGTAATATGCTTCAGGAGTTGATACAACTCCATGCATTGATGAATACGAGGTGCGATCTTGTTCATAACCACTGTAGTCTTCAAATTTACGCTGCTGGATTATATCATGCTTAGTCAAGTGAAATAAGTAGATAGGAAATTAGGAATATGTGTCTGTCCTTTGTTTGCAATTATTCTTTGGGTGTGTTCGGTAGGAAGGAAATGCGTTTTTCAAATTTTTCATGTTTAATTAGCTTACATGTTTTGAAAAATATTTTTTTTATGAATTTAAAAAAAAAAAAAAATTTACCAATTGAAGTAAAATGATTTCCCTATCAAGAGGAAAAATATTTTTTAAAACTCTCTTTCAACATATTCCATCCCACAACATCCCTTGATCCATATCCTCGCCACCTCGGCCCCTGTACCCCAACTTGTCACCTTGCACCTCGAACTCATCCCAACTCGCCCCTGCCACAAGCACCCTCCAAACCCTGCCTCGGCAAATCTCCTCCTCCCAAACCAACCGTTGCCCCGGCCCACCACCCACTCCTCCCTCGGCCCCTTTCTTCTGCCCCTTTCCTACTCCCCTCCCCCAGCCATCATCCATTTCGTCTTCTATAGTCTTTGCCTAGATTATATAATTTTTCAATAATATTTTTTTTTAGCTAACCATAGATTAGAAAATAAGTAAGAAAACAAATTTGTTTTTCAAGAAAATATTTTCCGCTTGCTCATTTTAGAAGGGTAAAATGATATGGAAGGTTTTTCAGACAGTAGTTTGTGGGCTTGGTGACCATAAAATACTCTGATATATAACGTGGATTGTAATGATGAATCCCAAATAAGTTCACAAATCAATCTTTTCCAGTAATTCGCTCAAATAGCACGACTTTAAACGTGTTGGATTATGATATTTTGTTAACTTGACTCAATACGATGAACTTATAAGGATTCATCAAATTATTGAATCAAAATAGGTAATACGGTCCAAACAAACTCAAAATTTGGAGATAGTCCATTTTTAAAATTTGGAAAAATTTAATCTATTAATTTAAGAAATATACACCAACTTTCACCCCTTTTTTTTATCAAAAATGCAAAGATATTATTTTTATCATTAATAATATTATTTTATCCTGATCTTTTTCCCCGTTTGCTATTGGGCAGAATTTCAAGCTTAACAAGTGTTGTACTTTGCTTGTCCCATAAACAATACTTTTGACTTTGACTTTAAAATTTTGTTTCAAACAAAGGTCAAAAGTTAAAGATTACCCTAAAAAGTGTCATATTTCTCCTTTTTTTTTTTTTTTTTTTGGCTGAAATATGGTCAATGTCTTCCTTTAGCCCGGATAAAAGGCCAAAAAATATAGTGTTGCACTATGCTTCTGCATATTATTATGCAGATCTAGGTATATCAGCTCGTGTCGGGCATGATCAATTCGTTATTTCCGGACACTTCAAAGTATACCTGCCCGACGCTCGCAGGCCTCGAAGTCACCTTCCGCCGTTCTCTTCTACTGTTTATCCTCTATCCAGACAGGGTTGCAGTTGAGATTTTAGTACATTTCTGTAGAGCTTATGACTCAGCTCCAACGGGGTTTGGGAATAATGTATTGTGGTTCAGTATGGAGATTTTTGTGAGACTTATCAGTTTATATCATGTTTTTAGTCGTTACTTTCTGTCTTATTCTGTTGTTTGTTAGGCTTACCTAGTCTTAGAGACTAGGTGCCATCATGACATCCTAAGGTGAAAATTTGGGGTCGTGACATCGGTTTTCAAGCGCCTTCTCGCACGGGTGACCTCTCCACTGAACCTCCAATGATGCAATCTCTTTCGACCTCAACTTCCGAACTTACCTATCCAAAATATTCACCAGCTCTTCTTCATAAGCCAAATTCTCATCCAACTACACTGAGCTAAAATCTAACACGTGTGACTGATCTTCATGGTACTTCCGAAGCATAAAAATATGAAACACCGGGTGAACTCCCAACAAGCTAGTTAGCAAAGCAAGTATGTAGGCCACCTCACCGACCCTCTAACACCTCAAATGATTTTACTGGTGAAGAGTGTAAGGATTTTCTAGATAATTTTAATTAATATATAATAATAGTTATTACAATCAAATATTTATAAATATTTAGTAAATTTTTAAGCATATAAATCTATACAAAAACTAATGAATTTCGTAAACCATAAATTATGCTCTAGATCCGACACATCATATAACGTACTTTGAGGGTGTTTGGCAAAGCTTATAAGCCAGTCAAACTGGCTTGTAAGTAGGGGTGTTCAAAACCGAACCGAAACCGAAAATCGAACCGAAACCGAAGCTTACTGGCTTATTGGTATCGGGTTAATGGTTTAACGGATGGGGAACGGATTGAAATTTTTTTATTAACGGCTTATCAGTTTGGGGGATTATTCGATTTTCTTAACGGATAATCCGTTAACCCGTTAAGAATATATATATACATATAAATTTATTTTTATCCATATATATATTAAATAATCAAAAACCCTTCTTCCTCTAGTACTCTATCTAAGTGAATTAGAATAAAAGAAAGCCAAATAAAAGGAGTCATCTAACTGTGACAAAAGAAAGAATTTGCTGTCTGAAACAAGATAACAACACCAGTTACACCACTGCTTCATCAACTTCGCCTGGGTTTTAAGGCATCCTAGAATTCTAAGCATGACGAACATTTGTTTTAACAACGGCCAATTGAAAATCTTTCACATGGACTAAGGCCAATGTGCGCATAAACATAAATAAGATTCTAGACAGATGATTTACCCATCACGGTGTCTCTTCTGCTTCGTCTCTCTTAGTACGTCGACCACCTATTTAAACATACAGAGACTAAATTTTATTTTATTTTGATTGAATTAGGCCGATAAATCGCCCGATAAGAGCTAAACCGATACCAATCCGCCCGATATCTTATCGGGTGGCTAGCGGATTAATACATTTAAAAGCCGATAACCGATAAGCCAAATCGTTAAGAGTAATAACCGCCCAATCCGCCCGATAAGCAGCGCTACTTATAAATACGCGTTTGGTAAACACTCGTAGTGCTTCTAAGCCAAACGCTTACAAGCTAAAATCTGCCATAAGTCATAAGCTGGTCACCTCCAACTTATGGCTTTTTAGCTTATAAGCATTTTTAGTTTGACCAAGGCTTTTATTAGTTTGTCCTTTATAATATTTTCTAATTCACAAAATATTTTTCCTAAACTAAATTTTCTAACATTCTTTTCATTCCATATTCGTTGTTCATATGTTTCTTTACAAAAAAACTTTTAAATTTATAATCTTTTGTAAAGTTTTTAAGGATATTTAGTCATTTTAATAAAAGAACAAGTTATCAGGACTTTTCTACCAAGCATATGAATTACTTCTTTTTTTTTTTTAACATATGAATTACTTATTATCTGTTTCATCACCTATATCCAAACACATAAATACTTATTTAAAAAATCAGTTTCCGCACTTAAAAATACTTTTCAGCACTTTAAGCTATTTACAATTAGCTAATCCAAACGCGCTCTTTGTCTTTTGTACGTTAATTCATGTCGGCTATTTAGGCGGAACTTTGCTTATCAAATATGTTCTATATTACTTCTGAGTTTCCCTTCCATTTTTTTTGGCATGAAAAGTGTGAATAGTTTTTTCGTTAGATTTTTTGTGGTTTTCTAAGAAAGAAATAAATGGAATTTTGTTTACAATTAGTAATAAGTGTTTCAAATTTTCTTTTTCAAGAAGTGAAGCACCTAATTTGAATTGTCCTTTTTTAATCCCATGGATGCACACTTTTTCCTTGTGTACTACATCTCTAAAAGAAAAATCTGATCTGTTGAAATTTTATATAATTTTATTTCAGAAGAGGTTCCAACAATTTCTTTGGTCTGGTGGTTCTATGGTGTAGTGGTTAGCACTCTGGACTTTGAATCCAGCGACCTGGGTTCGACTCCCGGTAGGACCTTTTCTTGATTAATTTTTTTTTATCTCCAAAGTATTTTCTCTGTTTATTTTTTTGCTTAGTTGATTTTCTATGGACTACAAAGGGAAAAGGATATGGCGTTTAACGAAACACGGACAAAGATATATGTTGACATAATTACGTTGAACTAGTATTATCTTTAGTCTTAATTTTTATAAAGTATGTTCGTTGTTTATACTAAATTCCAAAATTTCATCTTTAAAGCGCCAAAGTGTAAAATAAAAATGAATATTAAAGACGGATATCTTTCGAGCAATTGCAATATATTAACATAATTTTTGTTAGTGCATAATTTCATGAATAGTTTCGAGTGAACAATATAGCACGGGCATTCGAAGTGGATATAAGATTTGTAAGGAAAATATATGAAGAAGAACAAATCATTTTAAGACTTGACATACGTTACGTAAGGAAATTAGTGCGTATCATACTATAATTGCACAAAAAAATTGACGGGGTATTATCACTTTAGCTCGCACCAGAAACTATTCAAATTTGATAGGCGAAAAAGTATAAAGTTTTATATAAATACATACTGTATATATTTTTTTTCAGGTATTATTTTGAGAGCAGCTATATAGTGTCATTTTCCCAAGATTTGACGGGTGTGTTGGTTGAGAGATAACCAAATGGCTTAGCACAAATTTAGTAAGTAAACATCCCCCGAATGAAACTTGTGATACATTGAATTATGAAATAATCTGAAATAAGCATATATATGAGACATGAACCATTTTCATTTATTCATTTTTATATTCATATAACATACTCTTTTACGTTCTCAGCTTGCATGGTATTGAAACACACATATAGTAACAGTAGTATTATTTATTATAGTAAACTTTTTCACGTGCAAGCCATAATTTTTAATTAGTTTATTGACAGATCGGTGTGAAACTAGAACTCAAAAATAATCACCGGCTCCCTTATCATTAGGTCACTAACTTTCTTAAATTATCGGTTGGAAAACCTCAACCACCGTACACGATCTTACAACTTTGTGAAAACTTATGTTTTTTAGTAAATAATCGCGCGAATCTAGTCACTGTGACTGTCTCATTTAAAATTTAACTCCTTCGACATAATTTTTTAAAAAATAAGTAGAAGAAGGTTGTTGCATAAAACAAAGTACTTAGCCGTTTTGATTATGATGTAGACCACGGCGCCCTCACGTATGTCCTTTCACAATATTTCGTTTTCCTTCATAAATAGACAATAATAAATTAGATTTTTTTTTTGGGTACCAAATAATGGAAATATTTTACTAACATTCATATGGTATCTCACGCGCTTTTCTATTTTTAGCAATTATTTGAAAAATAATTTGGAATTATGTCATTTTGTCGAGAGTTGTTTACCATTAAAAAGTGTTTGTAATCCACCGAATTTGTTGTAGAATAAAAAAAACCACCGAATTTGTTAAAAAAAATTATACGCCATAACCATGACCTCTATAAGAAATGATATATTTGGGTTCGCATGTCATTCCATAGGATCAATTAAAAAAAATGATAGTTGGGGTGTTTAATTAATATGAATACAGTCAAACCTTTCTATAATAGTCTCGTGCCGCTATAGTGAAGTAATATTATAGAGAATATATATTATAATATAACATAAAAAGTTGGTTCCAAAGACAATTTTGCAATATAATAAATTGTTGTTATCGAGGATGAGCGTTATAGAGAAATTTGACTGTAAATTGCATTTTGACATTTCTTAGTTAATCTCACTAATGAATTCGGGAATAACTTTAATTAATTCACTAATAAACGATTAATGATCAATTGAAATGAATGATGCTAAGACTCGCAAAGGGAATCACGATAAATGGTTTATTTTTTAATTTTTTTTTTTTATAAAGGCAGAATAGCCTAAATGGCACTTATACTTGTCCCACTTTGTCATCCCGGTCCCCAAACTTAATGAAGTTTCATCTAGACACCTCTACTCGTTCAAAAGTAATATTTTAAACCCTTTTGACCGTGTGTGTTCCTCAATCGTCTCACTGTATTATCCACATCAGATAAAAATATTCCATGTCATTATTTTTATTCACAAAAATTATTTTTGGAAAAGAAAAAGTTGAATCCTAAAGTTTTCTCTCACAAACACATTCATGTCTTTCTCTCTCTGAAAATCAGCCATTAGTAGGGATTGAGTTTCCTTGATTCAAGAAATGCACGTGGGAAGTTGCAATTTGAGAGGATTGAGGAAATCAAACCCAGATTATAAGTTCTGGAGGAGCATACCGGAAGAAGAAAAGGCAAAAAACATCTGGTGAATCAAAAGAATCAGGGCAAGATTAGCCCACTTGAGCTTCCATGCCCATCCCACCAACACCCCAACAAGAACAACAATCCATATGAGCCCCACAAACATCACTAGCTCTAACAATACCTCCCCAAAATTAAGACTTTCTAAAATCTCAAGCACAACCGCTACCAAAACCGTAATAACAAGCCAAAAAAAAAGAAAAAGATTCAATCCCCTATACCACCTTTGAGCACGACGTCAAAAAAAAAGAGGAAAAGATGAGAGGAGAAAGGGGTAGAAGGAAAAGAAAATTGGAGATTGGAAGACGCTTGAATGCTTCTCGGCGTTAACCCCCTTTATTTTTTCTTTTCTTTTTATTTTTTGGTATTTTTAGTTAGAATCATAAACTTTTACTCGCTTCTTAAAGCGTGTAGTCACGCATTTTATCCAACTCAGCAAAGCAAATGCCACATAGGCTTGGTCAANAGGTAAAAGGAGGGGAGACACACCCACCGGGGTAGATACATGCACAGGCAAGGCAAGAAAACCACGGGTCGTACCCAAATGATGAGCAAAATATGAAGATACATAGGAGTAGGTAGATCCGGGATCAAATAAGACAGAGGCATCCCTGTGGCAGACTGAGATAATACCTGTGATGACTGCATCTGATGCACTGGCGTCTCTCCTATCTGGAACAGCATAGAATCGAGCCTGACCACCGCCAGTACGGTCCTCACCCCTGGGGTGACCTCTGGCTACCTGACCTCCACTCCTAGCTGACTGAGTGGGTGCTGAAGAAACAGGAGCAGAAGATGAGGGCTGATCCCTCTGCTGAGACTGTCTACTACGGAACCGGGGACACTGTCTCCTCATATGACCCAACTCACCGCACTCGTAGCAACGACCTGGAGCTGGAGAAGGGGACTGATGGGAACCCCTCGCTGCAGATGAACCCTGGGCTGAAGAAGCAGGAGCAGAGCTCTGAGCTGGAAGGGCACTCAGTGCAGGCTGGCTCTGCTGATGACCCTGATGACCACGGCCTGACGAAGCCCCACTGGACTCTAAACGTCCTGACTGAGGAGGTCTGAAGGAACGACCTCTGCTACGCTGGAACTGGCCCCTAGACGGAGCACCACTGAAACTACCTGAACCTCGAGGCCTCTTAGCCTCCCTCTCCTCACGCTCCCGACGACGATCTGTCTCAATCTGACGAGCCGCATCAACTACCTCCTCAAATGTAACTGCTGTAGCCCTTTCTCTAGTCATCAATATACGGATCGGATAGTTGAGGCCATCCACAAACCTCCTGATCCTCTCGCGATCTGTCGGGATCATCCACGTAGCATGCCGAGCTAGCTGTGTAAACCTCAACTCATATTGAGTCACTGTCATATCTCCCTGAGTCAACCACTCGAACTGACGATGCAGCTCTTCCCTGTGAGACTGGGGTACATACTTTTCCAAGAATACCGTAGAGAACTGCTGCCACGTGAGGGGCGCTGCTCCAATAGGCCTACGCCTCTCGAACTCCTCCCACCAATTAAATGCAGGCCCTGTGAACTGGAAGGTAGTAAAAGCCACTCCACTAGACTCCAGAATACCCGCAGTACGAAGCATACGCTGGCACTTATCCAGAAAACCCTGGGCATCCTCGCCCTCAACACCACTGAATATCGGGGGCTGAAGCCTACCGAACCTCTCCAACCGACGCTGCTCGTCATCCGGCATAGCTGGAACCATATGAGCTGGAGCTGGTTCGACTGGCGCAACTGGAACAACTGCTGCAACTGGTGCCGCTGGCTGAACTGGCTGAGCTGGAGCTACCCCGGGTGTCTGTAAGCCCTGAACAACCTGCTCGGGTGTGCGAGCATCGGGGGTCTGATGACCACCCCCGGTCTAAGAAGTAGCCGCCGCTGTAGTAGCTGAAATCGCTTGAGCCAGGCCAATGCAGACGGACAAGATCTGAGCGAAAGCCTCCTGGAGACCAGGAATCACGATGGGCACTGCCGGTGCCTGAACAGGTGTTGCTGGAGCATCTACAGCTGGAATTTGACCCTGAGCCTGGTCAACTGGTGCTGGAATCTGACCCTGAGCCTGGTCAACTGGTGGGTCAGCAGGTGCTGTCCCTGCTGCCCTGCCTCTACCGCGACCACGGCCTCTAGGTGGCACTGGTGGTCGTCCGCCACGTCCGTTAGCGCGGGTTCTCGCCATCTGCGAGAGAATAGAATACGGAAATTTAGTTCTTCATAATAACAAGCCGCACGATTTGAATTTCAAGAAAGTGAAGTGTTTCCTAAAGGTTCTGTAGCCTCCCGAGGATAGATACGAACGTCTACGTACCGATACGGACGTCTACGTACCAGCTTGTCACGACCCCAAACCCGGTCGTGATGGCGCCCAACAATATTTCTAGGCAAGCCAGACCACAATCGTTCCCAAATTAACCGTAAACCTCAAACCGACAATCTAAAGAGATTATAATAGTTTTAGAATAATAATCCAATAATTTATAATAGAATAATACTGAGAAAAATACGAAGTCTAATAAAACACTCCCAAAAGATCTGGGGTCACGAGTCTAGAGCCTCTAAACAATCTGAATAACAATATCTGAATGAAATTACTCAAGTCTGGAAATGTATATATAAATAAAACTGAAATAGGAAGAGTAGTCAGGTCCTGCGAACGTCAAACAGCTACCTCAACAACTGTGAATAGCTCTGGAAAACAAGGATTGCTCTGCTAAGCCTCCGGTGTACCTGAATCTGCACACAAGGTGCAGGGAGTAGGGGTGAGTACTACCGACTCAGTGAGTAATAAGCATATAAAATGTATGAAGATAAGAAATCCACGAAATGCCACAAAGCAAAGCTATAACTAACAGTCCTACACCTTACTACGATCTAACAGCAAAACAACTTCAAATATAACAATCAAGTAAAATGTAAGGATGCAATGCAATGCACATGACTGGTACGGCGCGTAGCCCGATCCATTTAACGTCGACGGCGCTCACTGTGGGTGTGTACAGACTCCGGAGGGCTCCTTCAGCCCAAGCGCAATATAATCATACCATTCGCTGCGGCGTGCAGCCCGATCCATACTCAGTCCACAATATGCATATGAGTCACGTAACAGATTTAATTAATTTTCCAATTTCCAATTTATTAAGAAGAATATACTTTAGATTTTTAACTTCAGGAATAGTGACTTAGCGTTTCATACCAGTGATTAAACACAGGACTGAGATCAAGGATTATACATAGCATGCTATCACCATGACATTCATCCTCTAAGGATGCTACAGATCGGCACAAGGCCCCAAACACGGCAATAAGCCCAGATATATTCAATACAGGGTGCGTATCAGTCGCCAATATAGAAACATTCTTGTTCGGGATGGACTAAGTCTCAATCCCCAGTCATAACCAATCCCGCACCTGCCATGGGGTGCGAGTCTCGCCCTACAATAGCGTCACAATGTGATAAGCCGGGGTTTCAAACACTCAGGCCATCATATACACCAACTACTCACCTCTAACCGGCCGTAGAATGGTCCGCAATGCCTTTTACTTTCGTATCGACCTCCTCGCGCGTCGAATCTAGTCAACATCACAACGAATACATAAATATGGGTTAAAGAAACATAACCCAATCAAAAATACTCGAAAAGTACTAAAATTCACGAAGTTGGTAAAACCCGAGCCCCNACGCGATCGCGTAACCCTCCACGCTATCGCGATGACCAGTCAGTGGTACCCTTCGCGATCGCATCCCTATTTCCGCGATCGCGTAGGGCAATTTTTGCCCAACGAAAATTTTTTAAAAACAGAAACAGTAGCTACGGGTTTAATCACAAAAATACACGAGCTCTTCTTCTCTACAGCCCCTAGGCGACTTGTAGAGCGATTCTTCACCAAATATTCTTGGGTAAGTGTTATCTAACTTGTTTCCTTCAATTTCCTTCATTAATTAGTGAATTCCTAGACCCTAAAACATGAAATCAAGGTAGAAATTATGGGTTTTGAGGATTTTGGGTGATTCAACCTCAATTGGGGGTCGAATCTTAAAACAAATTATATATTTGCACTCGTGGGGTTATGGGTGATCGGGTTTTGGTCCGAGCCTAGAGTTTGGACCATGTGGGCCCGGTATCTAATTTTGGTATTTTTGGAATAATGCTAGAAAATTCATGTCTAGGCTATGAGAAGTTGCCATTGAGTCTTTATTGATATTGTTGAATTAATTATGCCTAGATATCACTGTATTGGAGGTGGAATCACGAGGTAAAGCAATAGTTGAGGATTAAGCGGATTTCAAGGCTTTGAGGTAAGTGTTTGGTTTAAGAGCTTGAGGGAATAGGAGTTGAATCTTGTTGTTAATTGCTATGTGATCGAGTACGATGTATAGGCATGGTGACGAGTATCTATACATTGGTGTCTAGCATGATCGTGAGTCCTTATAATGTAATTATCGTGACTTGGTTGTGAACTCCGTGTTTATTGGAGGATTTCTAGTTGTTGTGAATAACATGTGAACGGTAATATGATCACTTGATTCCTGAGAGCATCGGCTCGAATTGTGATACGAATATTGAAAGAATACGAAATGACTTGATTCTTTGGAACGTTGGCTCAAAATAGTAAAGTGAACTATAAGATAAGGAAAGTAAGAAAGAGAAAGCGTTGTTGATTATTCCCTTGTCGGGACGTTTGGTTGAACTTGTTGGAATCTTTCCCTTGCCGGAATGTTTGTCAAATATTTGCTTATTTTGTGCCCCTTAATTGTGACTGTTGTTTGGGAAGTCAGACTGTTAAATGATATTGAGGATCGGGTTGCACGCCGCAACAATGATGTTGAGGATCGGGTTGCGCGCCGCAACAATAATATATGAGGATCGGGTTGCGCGCCGCAACAATGATACATGATAAATGATATGGGTCGGGTTGCACGCCGCAACAATGATATTGTGGAACGGGTTGCACGCCGCAACAATGGTAATTATGGAGCGGGTTGCACGCCGCAACAATTATTGAGGCTATGTGTTTACATTTGAGTATTGATTCCTTGTTCACTGTGAACCTAAGTTGTTTTAGTTGTTACTCTGGATTATTGCTATTATTGTAACTCCCCATAGTATGTTTCCCCTCCCATGTTGGTAATTGCTTTGTATTCGATTTCGCTGTATATCTATAACTGCACAGGTTTATGTGGTGTCCAGTCTAGCCTCGTCACTACTTCGCCGGGGTTAGGCTAGACACTTACCAGCACATGGGGTCGGTTGTGCTGATGCTACACTTCTGTGCATTTTTGCACAGGTCCAGGTTTTGAGGAGCAGCAGCAGCAGTAGTACGGGAGCAGGCTTTCATATCACGAGACTGAGGTAGCCTTGTAGACGTCCGCAGGCCCGACGTCTCTTCTTTATGTTTTCCTTTTGACTGTTGCCTCCTTGTTTCGAGACAGATAGCTGTTATATTTCTTTCAGACCTTTGTATTTAGTTTATTCTTAGTGGTTCGTGAGTAATGTGACACCAAATCTTGGGTAGAGGTTGTTTTTGACTATTCCGCATTTTAAATTCATCATTTTAAGACAGACTTCCGCTATTGTTCTTATTAGGCTTTATGTTCCATATTGATGTTATAAACTGTTAAAAATAATTGCTAGTGAAGGAAAGGTAATTAAGTTGGCTTGCCTAGCTACCACGAGTAGGCGCCATCACGACTCTGATGGTGGGAAATCCGGGTCGTGACAAAAGGATTCCTTTATTTTCTATTATTTAGGCACAGCAGGGACCATAGAATTTAATTAACAAGGCTTCCAATTATGGAATTAATTTATAATTTTCGAAATTAATATCCACCATAATTAATTACGAATTATTCCACTAAAAATTCGTAATTGCACTCCTTATTCAATTTCGAAATTCATCCATTAAATCTTATTTAACTCCCCATGTTAAGATTCAGATACTAATCAATTAAATTAAATTACTGACAATTTAATTTATTGATTATTTTCTTTAGACTTTCGCTTAACTTATTTCATGTGTCGGATACAAAATCCACCGGCCGGGTTTACACATGAAAACTTATAAGCTTTCATAAAGGTGTATCATCAATCTCTAAACCGAGACATGGATTCCATCAACTAACTATTACTTCGTCAATGTACATTATTATTATCCAATTTACCAGGCATATTGACCCACGAAAGAATCTCGCCTTTTAATAAATCAAAACAATAATAATATACACAGCTAATAATAATTATATCAAGATTAAGAGTATATGTACATTTAATGGCTAGAGAGTTTATTTTATTAAGTCAGTATAAAATACTTATCTCTACTTGTTCCGTTCAATACATACAAAATGTACTAGCACAAGAGTTGGAATTAAGCCATTCCCATAATCAAGATAAATTATATTTAATCTTGTGCTACAGTCATTCCTGATGGTTTGTCCAATTCCATCATTAGATTGTGAACTCAAACTTTATACTTATAAGAACCGATGATTTAATCTTCCGTGTATAAGCTAAACTCTGTACACTAAATCATCTACTATATAAGCAAAGGATACCGACTAATATATGATCTATTAAAACTTTATTAAAATTGAATGAACAATATTATCATAATAAATCCTATATCTAAACTAAATCCATGGTTAATAGTATATATCCCAACAATGATAGGGAGAATCCAATCTTGGGCTTCAAGGTTTCTATCATACGCAGGGAGAATATAACTCATTAAAAGTGTTCTCCTTTCTATTCAAGTATTCTGGTCCCATGTCTTTCTGTTGTCAAAGAAGCTGATCCAACTTATTGAAAGTGTATGTCGAAGATTCCTATGGACTGGAAGGGTCGAGGTATCAAAGAAAGCACCACTGGATTGGGAAAAACTATGCCACCCTAAAGCAGTAGATGGATTGAATTTACTTGATGTAGGGACATGGAATAGGGCAGCTGCTTGCAAACTCCTATGAAACTTATGCAAGAAAAAGGATAAGATGTGGGTGCAATGGATTCACATTTACTATAAGAAGGATAACTCATTGTGGGGTGCTGAACCAAAGCAAGCCTCTTGGATTGTTCAAAAGATATTGAAAGCTACGAACTACTTTGAGAAAGCTGGATATGCAGAAGAAGATGTAGTGGGAATGAAAAATTTCTTCATCAAGGCCATGTATATGCAGCTTAGAGAAGACTTTGCTAAAGTGCCATGGAGGAAACTAGTTTGCAATAATGCTGGCTTGCCCAAGTGGATTTTCACACTATAGCTGGCTGTTCATAGACGACTATTAACTAAGGACAAATTGAGGGGATATGGCTATTTGGAAGACACAACTTTCCCACTCTGCAATACAGAAGAAGAATCCATTGATCATCTTTTTTCAGTTGTTCATATTCAGCACGAGTGTGGACAACAATGTTACAATGGCAAGGGTTACATATACATGCAATGCCATGGGCAAATGAGATAACATGGCTGAAAGAAACTACAAGGGAAGGAGCACAAAAGCTGAAGTATACATGTTGACACTTGCAGGCTGCTTGTACTATATTTGGCAAGAAAGGAATGGCAGAATCTTCTAAGCAAAGCAACGATCGGCAGCAATACTTAGTAGACTAATAACACAAGATGTCATGGTTGAGGAGCTTCTAAGGTGAGATTACAGAGAAGATTAATATATCTTAACTACTATCCTACTGTTCAATTAGATGTTTAAGTAGTAGTATAGCAGTTAGTAATGGGAAAGACAAGATGAGTAGCTGAATCTGGGGGCTGCTGTCCAGATCAGGCTAGAACAGAACAATATGTAAATATTACTGGTAAATAAGAAATTTTAATTATTAAAAAAAAAGCATTATCGATTTATTATCTTAATTCGACTTATAAATAAATAAGTTCAGTAAAAGATATTAGCACCAATATTTAATATCATTCAATTTATTGTAAGTTTCTGTTAATTTTTTTTCAGTTGTACGGTCAAAGTTCAGAGCACCCTGCCCAAGTATCCATTTTAATTCTTACGTTATGCTAAATTGCAAGTTAATATAAACACTTAAACCTAATTAGCTAGTTAATGAATTTAGCATTTACACACGGTGACTTGCAACTGCAAATGATAGTAAACCCAATTTAGTTACTTCATAAATAACGTACATACTTGCTATAACTAATTAAAATATATTGACAGTGAAAAATTCCTTAACACTAGTTATTTTATATATATATATATA